>NC_092748.1:47398586-47700079 GCF_047496795.1 Chiloscyllium punctatum
TTACAAAAACAGAAGTGTGGTGTGGTATGGTATTGACATGAATCCAAGATCAGAGTTGAGGCCAATTGGTACAGAAATTGGCTATCAGTCTCTGCTCAGTGATTCTGCATTGTTGTGTATCTTGAAGGTTGCCTTGGAGGACACTTATCTGAAGATCGGAGACTGAATGTCCTTGATCACTGAACTGTTCCCCAACTGGGAGGCAACATTCCTGTCTGGCAATTGTTGCGTGCTGTCCGTTCATCTATTGCTGTAGCATCTGCTCGGTCTCACCAATATACCATACCTCGCGGCATCCTTACCTGCAGTGTCTGAGATAGACAACATTAGCCAAGTCACATGAGTATCTGCCATGTACGTGGTGGGTGGTGTTCCCACGTGTGATGATCTGACATGTCTTGCAGAGGTTGTCATGGCAGGATTGTACGGTGTTGTGATCGATGTTGTCCTGAAAGCAGGGTAGTTTGCTGTGAATGATGGTCTTTTTAAGATCGGGTGGTTGTTTGAAGGCAAGAAGTGGGGACGTAGAGATGATCTTGGTGAGAGTCTCATCATCATAAATGACATGTTGAAGTCTGTGAAGAACATGACGTAGTTTCTCTCCTCCGAAAATGTACTTGACAATGAAGGGTACTGTATCGGTCGTATACTGTGTCTGTCTTCTGAGAAGGTCATTGTGGTTTGTCCCTGCGGCACATCGGAACTGGCGATCCCTTCGGTTGTTATTCAGCTATTGACAGTCGAGAGTGTGGTGCTGATGAAGGGCTCCAGCCCGAAACATCAATTCTCCTGCTCCTTGGATGCTGCTTGACCTGCAGCACCACACTCTCAACTCTGATCTCCAGCATGTACAGAGCTCACTGGCTCCCTTCTGGAAAAGCACAACAGGTCAGGAGCATCTGCGGAGCCGGAGAATCGATGTTTTGGGATCGGCTGTTCATCAGGAATCATGCCCAAAACGTTGATTCTCCTGCTCCTCAGATGCTGCCTGACCTGCTGTGCCTTTCCAGCACCACACTCTCAACTCTGATCTCCAGCATCTGCAGTCCTCACTTTCTCCATTCAGCTATTGACCCTTCACTCCCACTGTCCAACACCCTTGGTCATCTGCAGAGACTAATTATTCGACACTCCATTCACACCATTTGCATGACCTTTTTATCTCTCTGCACATAAATTCTGTGTTCTGTGTAGTTCCCACTCATTTCACCTGACGAAGGAGCTATGCTCCAAAAGCTTGTGATTTCAAATAAACCTTTTGGAATACAATAGTCATGTTGTATGATTTCTGACACCGGAAATGTTAAAAATATAGAGAACGTTAAACCAACAGGCAGTGGAGGTCAAACAGAAAATTGGTGGATGCATCTCCCAACTAATTTTAAATGTCCAGCCACCCAAACAGGTAGTGTTAAGCTTATTTCTCATGTTTCTAAGTGCAAATAAAATACAATGTTAAACTCTTATAATGATATAGTGGCAGGACACTGAAATGTTCATGAGCTTAAATTCTCTCTAAGGCAAGCAATATGCAGAAGTGGGAAATTCTGTGCACTTTTATGAAATAGTACATAATTAATGCATATAAATTATGACCTGCACTGCAGAGTTCATCTCATTAGCACATATTCTGGCACATGATAAACAGGCCCCTAAAATAAAAATGTTTGTTTGAATATTATTTTTATGGTTTGTCTTTTAAGAATGTTATTCAGACAAAATAATCAATTATCAAGAAGCATAGTATACGAACAGAAAGCAACTTCATGTTCATGAGGAACACACATCCCATTATTTATCAGGTTGTTAAAAAAAAGTTATTCCAACTCTCAGTTTTACACTACTGTAACAACAAGAACGTATTTACTCATAGATAAACAGGTAGAATGATATTGGTAGATTATAAATCAGCATTTTCAGAACGCTGTCAAAGGTCATATACACCACAGGTAGCTCCATGTAAAATTTAATTAAAAATACAATAAAAACACACATTTAGATCATACAAAGACTATAAATCCATTGAACAAGTTTAAGCTAAATTGGATAATATGCAAACACAGACATTATTATATTAAAATTGGAATTATAAAAATGGAAATAAGCTTGTTATAGTTGATTCAATAAGGTTATCAACATTCAACCTAATTAAAACTGTGATAAAACTGTTTAGAAGAAACAGGTACCTCACTAATTTGGATCTTATTTAATATAGAAGCATAGAAGATAGGAGCAGGAATAGGTTATTCAACCCCTTGAGCCTGCTCTGCCGTTTTTCATGAACATGGCTGATCAGTAAGCTCAATATCCAAATGCTGCCTTTCCCCCCGATATCCCTTGATCCCTTTAGCCACAAGACATATATCTATCTCCTTCTTGAAAACAGAAAATGTTCTGGTCTCAATTACTTTCTGTACAGGCTCACCACTCTCGAGATGAAGAAAATCCACCTATCTCAGTCATGAATGGCCTATCCCATATCCTTAGACTGTGACCCCTAGTTCTGGACCTCCTCATCACCAGGAACATCCTTCCTGCATTTATCATGTCTAGTCCTGCTAGAATTTTATAGGTTGCTAAGGAGATCCCTGCTTATTCTTCTAAACTCCAGTAAATATAGTCTTAACCAACATAATCTTTCTTCATTTGTCAGCCCTGCTGTCCCAGGCATCAGCCAAATCCTAGCCTAGTAAATTGTCATGCACACCCTCCATGGCGTAACACCTTTTCACACATAACAAGACCAAAACAGTACACAATACTCCAGGTGCAGTCTCACCAGGGCTCTGCACAATTGCTCCTGTTATTGAATCCTCTCACTGTGAAATCCAACATAGCATATACCTTCTCCACTGTTTGCTACACCTGTGTGCACACGTTTAGCAACCAGCATATCAGGACACCCCCAGGTCACATTGTGTCTTCCCCTTTTCCAAGCTATCACCATTCAGATAATAATCTGCTTTTCTGTTTTTGCTGCCAAAGTGAATAACCTCACATTTTACTTCATCTGCCATATATTTTTCATTCACTCAACTTGTTCAAATCCCATTAAAGCAGCTCAGCATTCTCCTCACAGTTAACCTTCCCAGTTTTAGAATCAACCAAAAGTACTTAAATGAGTGTGAGATATGGAGGGTATTGATGACTGGCTGTCTGAGTATGATTATCTCATTTTTTGAAACAGTCTTTTAATGCGAGCATTTTAAGGCTGGTTGCAATTCCAGGCAGGAATTGCGACTGTAAGGACCAAAACTGATGCAAAGACCCAGGGCTCATTTACTTGACTCTGAATCCAACCTGCAGGAATCAGAACTGGGGTGGACCATACTCCCAATTAACTGGAAAAAAAATTGTTAATACTACCATGAAAATTTTACTTCAATTTAATTAGTACTTTATTTGAAAATCTTGAACACACATTATAAAATTTCCAAATTTTTATCTTAATTAAAGCATTTAATGAAAGCACAAAATAATATCCAGAACTAATCCAATTGGAAGAACATGGTAACTTAAACTATGACATAAGCAATTCATAAGAAATATTTTTGCTGCATAAATGCTGGACTAATTGGTTTGGGTTAGGTGTACAGATCCATCTTGGACAATCCAAGCAGGCAAGAATTCTTGATCTGGTACAATTTCTTCTAATAGCCTAAATTCTTTACAGGGTTTGTACGTTATGAGTTAAATTAAAACACCCTGCTATAAACTCGTGCCACCATTGAGAAGTTAATTAACTGATCGCTCTCCAGGAGAGCCATTAGCAAAATAAAACTGATGCGGTAGCTTATTCTTCTTTGCATCGCCTAAAGGCTACAAGCAATTGATTTAGTCAGTGCAAATTCATGGAATGACTATTAGATTTTCCTGTTGAATTTAAATATTGCAAGAGAATGTATCAGCTTGGTTTAATTTGTGGTAAATAACTCTCTCAATTAACACTGGAATGGGTAACTTACAGCACATTCTTCCAGACTTTCTGATAGTTGAAAGGTTGTAACACTGTATAATAATGTTAACACAGTAGCTTCTACTGGTAGGAACAAAGCATCAGTCCATTTAATATCCTCACTTCATTGTCACCCCTACCTTCTACAATCTCTCATCACCCTCTCTTATGTCTATTTGTTATGATAAACCATGAACAGATGTGACCAAATTAAACCAAGCCAGTCTGCAGACAGAGTCCTACAGCACGGAGACAGGCCCTTTGGCCCAAATTGGTCCACAATGACCAAAATGTCCCCATTTCCTAACCACGTTTCCCTGCACTTGGCCCATATCCTTCTAAGTCAAGATTAGAAGCACAATGTCAAGAAAAGCACAGCAGAGCAGGCAGCATCCGAGGAACAGGAAAATTGACATTTCAGGCAGGAGCCCTTCATTTGGATGCCTTTTAAATGTTGCTGATGTACCCACCTCAACCACTTCCTCTGGCAGCTCATTCCATATGCGCACCACACTCTGTGTAAAAAAAGTTTCCCCTCAGGTTCCGTTTTATTCTTTCCCCTGTTATCTTAACCTGATGCCTTCTAGTTCTCAATTCCCCAACCCTGGTGAAAAGAATGAGTGCATTAAATCTATCCATGCCTCTCATAATCTTACACACTTCTATAAGATCTGCCCTCCACCTCAGTCTCCTACGCTCCAAAGATAAAAGTCCTAGCTTTTCCAACCTCTCCATATAATTCAGACTCTTGAGTCTTGGCAATATCTTTGCAAATTTCTTCTGCACTCTTTCCAGTTTAATAACATCCTTCCGAAAGCAAGGTGACCAAAACTGAACACAATACACCAAGTGCATCCTCCTGTACAACTGCAACATAACTTCCCAACTTCTATATTCAGTGCCCTGACTGATGAAGGCCAGTGTGCCAAAAGCTTTCTTCATTGCCCTGTCTATCTGTGACTCCACTTCCAGAGAACCATGTACCTAAATTCCCAGGTCCCTTTATTCCGCTACATTCCTTAAGGCCCTACCATTCACCATGAAACTCCTACCTTGATTGACTTTCCAAAATGCAACATGTCACACTTATCTATATTAAATTCCATTGCCATTTCTTGGCTCACTTCCCCTGCTGATCAAGATCCTGCTGCAATTTCTGACAATCTTCCTCACTGTCCACAATACCACCTATTTTAGCATCATCTGCAAACTGAGTAATTATGCCTTGTACATTCTCATCCAATTCATTGATATAGATAACAAACAGCAATGGGTCCAGCACCAACCCCTGAGGCATACGATTAGTCGCAGGGCTCGGGGTTGTAAAGGCAGAGGTGTCAAGGGGTCTAGAAAGAGACTCGCTTAACAATGGCAGGGGAGTGAACCGTGGATGACAGGAGAAATTGTACGACTAGCCAAGAGGAAAAGGGAAGTATATATAAGGTCCAGGCAGCTAAGAACAGAACAGGACCTGGAAGAATATTGGAAGAGTAGGACCAGTCTTAAACAAGGAATTAAGCAGGTTAAAAGGGGTCATGAAATTGCTTTAGTGATCAGAATTAAGGAGAATCCCAAAGCCTTTTATTCTTATAAAAGAAACAAGCGGGTAACTAGAGAAAGGATTGATCCACTAAAGGATAATGAAGGAAGGCTGTGTGTCGAACCTGAGAGAATGGGTGAGATTCTAAATGATTACTTTGCATCAGTGTTCACTGAGGAGAGGACATGATGAATGTTGAGATTAGAGATAGAAGGTTGATTACTATTTATCACGTTGACATAAGTAGGGAAGATGTGTTGGGTAGACTAGAGATTATTAAGGTGGACAAATCCCCAGGACCAGATGGGATCTATCCCATGTTGCTGAGGGAGGCGAGAGAGGAAATAGCTGGGACCCTGACAGATATCTTTGTAGCATCCGTAAACACAGGTGAGGAGCGGGAGGACTGGAGGGTTTCCCATGTTGTTCCCCTTTACAAGAAGGGTAGTGGGGATATTCCAGGTAACTACAGATCAGTGAGCTTGACATCAGTGGTGGGAAAGTTGCTGGAGAAGGTACTAAGGGATAAAATCTATTTATATTTGGAAAAGAATAGGCTTATCAGTGATAGGCAACATGGTTTTGTGCGAGGGAGATCATGCCTTACTAACTTAATAGAGTTCTTTGAGGAAGTGACCAAGTTGATAGATGAAGGAAGGGCTGTAGATGTCATATACATGGACTTTAGCAATGCATTTGATAAGGTTCCCCATGGTAAATGAATGAAGAAAGTGAAGTCACATGGTGTGCAGGGTGTTCTAGCTAGGTGGATAAAGAACTGGTTGAGCAACAGGAGACAGAGAGTAATAGTTGAAGGGAGTTTCTCAAAATGAAGAAAGGTGACCAGTGGTGTTCCACAGGGATCAGTGCTGGGGCCACTGTTGTTTGTGATATACTTAAATGATCTGGAAAGGACACTGTTGGTATTATCAGCAAATTTGTAGATGACATGAAGATTGGTGGAGTAGCAGAAAGCATAGGGGACTGTCAAAGAATACAGGAGAATATAGATAAATTGGAGAGTTCGGCAGAGAAGTGGCAGATGGAGTTCAATCCAGGCAAATGTGAGGTGGTACATTTTGGGAAGTCTAATTACAGAGCAAATTATACAGTAAACAGAAGAGTCTTGGGAAAGGTTGATGAGCAGAGAGATCTGGGAGTTCAAGTCCATTGTACCCTGAAGGTTATTGCACAGGTGTATAGAGTGGTCAAGATGGCATATGGTATGCCTGCCTTCATCAGACGGGGTATTGAGTATAAGAGTTGCCAGGTCATGTTAAAATTGAACACGATGTTGGTTTGGCCGCATTTAGAATACTGTGTACAGTTCTGGTTGCCATATTACCAAAAGGATGTGGATGCTTTGAAGAGGGTGCAAAGAAGATTTACAAGGATGTTGCCTGGTATGGAAGGTGCTAGCTATGAAGAGAGGTTGAGTAGGTTAGATTTGTTTTCATTAGACGAAAGGAGATTGAGGGGGGGATCTGATTGAGGTCTACAAAATCATGAAGGGTACAGACACGGTAGATAGAGATAAAACTTTTCCCAGGGTGAAGGATTCAATAATGAGAGGCAATGCTTTCAAGGTGAGAGGTGAAAAATTTAAGGGGGATAAACACGACAAGTACTTTACACAGAGAGTGTTAGGTGCCTGTAACACGTTGCCAGCAGAGGTAGTAGAGTCAGGCATGATAGATTCATTAATATGCGCCTGGAGAGATGCATGAGTAGATGGGGAACAGACGGATACAGATGTTTAGGAATTGGGTGATAGGTTTAGACAGTGGATTTGGATTGGCTCAGGCTTGGAGGGCTGAAGGGCCTGTTCCTGGGCTGTAAACTTTCTTTGATCTTTGTTATTTCTTTGAGTGGCCAGTTCTCCCAGTTCAGGTTTTCTCTAGCTTTTGCTGTGGTAGTCACAAGATGCTGGAGTCCAGGAAAGGTTGCAAGCTTCAGCAGATGATTCCTGACTGACTTTCTTTTGAAATCTCTTTGGATGTTGTTCCCTCCTGCCTGTAAGAATCTGTGTTTCAATTTACCTTTTTACCAAGGGGTGTGTTTATATGATGTTATTGGATTGGAACAGCTCCTTAATTAAGTTGCTGTATCAGGTCAGTTAAATTTTCCAATAGCTAAGTTATTCTAAATTCCGTTTTCTTTTGTTCACATTTCAACTGTAGCGTTTAGATAAATTCTGTTTTGCTGAAAGCTGAGTGGTTTGACCAGCTGCATCACACCTGGAATATCCACTCCACACCTATCTTTAAAATAAGAAAAAATTAGGGTCTAGGCTATTTTGAGAGAGTCTGACCTGGTCCATAACAGTATCCAATTCACCAGCTCTCCCTGGATTCCATGCGTTCTAAACTTCCAAAGAATCCTACCATGTAGAACATTATCAAAGTCCTTATTCAAATCAAGATAGACTATGTCTAATGCCCCACCCTCATCAACCCTTGTGGTCATTTTATCAAAGAACTCTAACAAATTTGTGAGGCATGATCTCCCACACAAAAAGCCATGGTACTACTCCTAATCAAAACCTGTCTTTCCAAATGCCTGTAAATCTTAACCTTCAGAACCTTCTCAAGTAACTTACCTACCACACGTTAGGCTTACTGGTCCATAGTTCCCAAGCTTTTCTTTGCAGTCCTTCTTGAATAAGGGCACCACATTCACTACCCCTCAGTTTTCCAGGACCTCACCATGGCTAACAATGATGCAAATTTCTTCTCTAGCTTCTTGCAGGGTTCTTGAATAGATCTGGCCAGAGCCTAGAGATTTATCCACCTCCTTCCATTCTAATACATCCAACACCTTCTCGACTGTGTTATGGACCGTCCCCACGATATCTCCATTACTTCCCCAAGTTTCTAAGTCTTCATGTCTTTCTCCATGGTAAACAGAGAGGAGAAATATTCATTGAGGAACTCGCCAGTCTCCTGTGGTTCTATATATACATGTCCACTTTGATCCTTAAGGGGTCCTATTCATTCTCTAGTTTCTTTTTTTCCTTTAAAATACTTTAAGAATCTCTTTGGATTCACCCTAATCTTCTCAGTCAAAGCTATCTTGTCTCCCTTTTTCACCCTTCTGGATTCCCCCTTCAGTAAACTCCTGTATTCACTTATATACTCCAGAGATTCCCTTGATCCCAGCTGCCTCTACTTGAGCCATGCCTTTTTGTTTTTCTGATCAAAACCTCAATATCTCTTGTCATCCCGAGTTCTCTATTCCTGCCAACCTTGCCCTTCACCCTCACAGAAACATACAGACCTTTAATTCTAGCTATTTCACTTTTAAAGACCTCTCACTTGCCAGAGGTCCTTTTGCCTGCAAACCAATTATTCCAATCAACCCCTGCAAGCTCCTGTCTAAACCCATCAAAATTCACCTTGCCCCAATTTACAATTTGAACCTGTGGACCAGTTTTGCCCCTCTGCATAACTATTTTAAAATTAATATAACTATGGTCACTGGTCCCAAAGTGCTGTCCCCATCACCTCAGTCACCTGTCCTGCCCTATTTCCTAAGAGTAGGTCAAGTTTTGCCCCTTCCCATGTAGAACCCTCTATATACTGCTTAAGGAAACTTTCCTGAACTCACTTAACAAATCCCACCCTGTCTAAGCCCTTAACACTATGGGAGTGCCACCCTATGGTAGGAACATTAAAATTCCCTACTATGACAACTTTTTGCTCCTGCAAGTTACCCCAATCTATCTACATATTTGTTCCTCTAATTCCAGTTGACTATTTGGGAGCCAATAGTACAATCCCAATAACGTCACCATCCCCTTCTTATTTCTTAGTTCCACCCACAAAGCCTCACTGGATGATCCTTTAGTTGTTTCATCTCTGATTACGTGATACTCGCCTTAATCAAAAAATCAACTCCTCCACCCGTTTCCTCCACCGCTGTCCCACTAAAGCACCTGTACCCAGGCACATTAAGCTGCTAGTCCTGTCCCTCCCTTAGCCATGTTTATGTAATGGCTATAAAATCCCAACCCCACGTACTTATCTTGAGTTCATTGACCTTACGTGTCAGCCCTCTTGTGTTGAAATAGATGCAATTTAATCTAACATGCATTCCTTGCTCCCTGTCATATTCCAGCCTGACTTGTCTCTCAACTTACTATTTCTGATTACTATATCTCCTTCCAGCCTCTCACTTGTCTCCCTGCTGTTGAGGATCCCACCCTCCTGCTAATCTAGTTTAAACCCTCCCTTGTAGCATTAGCAAATCTGCCCACCAATCTTAGACCCCCTCCAGTTCAGGTGTAACCCATCACTCTTGAACATGTCACTTCTTACCCAGAAAAGATCCCAGTGTTCTAAAAATCTGCATCAATTCTTTCACCACACATTCATTTGCCATATCCTCCTGTTCTTACCCTCGTTAGCATGTGGCACTGGAAGTAATCTGGAGATTATCACCATCGAGGTCCTGGTTTTTAACTTCTATCCTAACTCTCTATAATCACTCCGCAAGACCTCATCCCTATTTTTAGATTAGATTACTTACAGTGTGGAAACAGGCCCTTCAGCCCAACAAGTCCACACCGACCTGCCGCAGCACACCCACCCATACCCATTCCCCTACATTTACCCCTTCACCTAACACTAGGGGCAATTTAGTGTGGCCAATTCACCTAACCTGCACATTTTTGGACTGTGGAAGGAAACTGGAGCACCCGGAGGAAACCCACGCAGACACGGGGAGAATGTGCAAACTCCACAGTCAGTCGCCTGAGGCGGGAACTGAACCCGGGCCTCTGGTGCTGTGAGGCAGCAGTGCTAACCACTGTGCCACCGTGCCGCCCACATTTCTACCTATGTCATGTGGTGTGGCTTTGTTAGTGAGCTGGCTAATGAGGATAAGTAAGGAAAACGTTGAGAGAATAAAGCTGGAGATGATCAGCCAGAAATGTCTGACAGATAGTATATGGTGTACAGAGGGCAAGGCACTCAAACACCTGTCATCAAGAGAAGATTTTTAAAGGAGTCAAATGTTTTTTAACATACTACGGCTTTGATTGCTTTGAAGGGATGAGACTTCAGGTGCACACCATGAATGGAAAATGGGAAATGGAAGAATAGTGTTGGATTGTTTCCTTGTCTGAGCAGCATCCTCCATCAACATTACGACAAATAAGCCTTAATAATATTGCACCAATCATATCCTAATTGCATCAGCAATAACAAAAAAAAACTGCTTTCAGCACTGATGCTAACACAACTACTCTGTTTGGTGAGGGCTGAAGAAAGCTTGATGAAGATGAGAAGAATTTATTTGCAAGGAAGGCATATATGTGATTTTTCTTTGTACAAAATATCTATTTTGTTTTGCTGATTTCATTATTTTTGCTCAATCGGTCAGGAACACATGAAGTGCTGGTGTTATTGTGGATCTCGAAAGTTAAAAATAATCACACTTCTAGTCACAAAATGCTGGTGTATTCCTGAAATCAATTTCACAGATCACATCACGTACCACAGACTGATACATAACTGCTTAGCACAAGACTGCAGTACGGCGATGAATGTAACGCCATGGATGTATATACTGTTATGATCAAAATGGAAGGAATAAATGGTCTTTCTTGAGTCCCATTACTCCATTAGGTATCCATAAGTTTAATAAAGAAAATGTATCTATTTACCAATTATAAGTGTTACGCAATCCATTTCAGAATACAAATAACAGAGACGGGCAAAAATTGGCATGTGCTGTCCACATCACATGAATGAATAAAAAGGTTTCTTTAATAAACAATGAAATTATGATTTATTATTAAATAACTTATTTAATAAAGGTGTGACACACATTTAGAATAATTATGGTAAAAATACTTTTTTTAAATAATGCAACACATGCATACACATACGAGCTAAAGAAGAATTAATGAAACTTTTTTCTGCTGTGATCACTGTACAAAAAAAAACCTTAGCCACTTAATTGTTAATTCATGAAGAGAGAAGGATAAGGTAGGAAATGTTCCAGAAGCTTCCAGGTTAGTGACACACACAAATGGGAGTCACTAGACACAGATAGCTGTCACTATGCACATGTGGTTGTCATTGGGATCTCTTCAAAAGGAGTTCAGTCAGGAGATGTCTTCCAGCAGATTCTCATGAGAATAGCTGCATCTGCTTCTTCTGCTCTCACACTGGAATCTCAGAAAACCTATCGAAATGAGTGGAAAAGGATAAGTTGGGTGAATTCTCTCAAAGAATTAAATAACCACACCTCCTGACAGCCATAAATTCAGATATAAGACTTCCAGTAAACGTATTCAAGCAGTTATCTTAAGACCAACAAGAGGGATAAACACATTTGGCCTCATCTTCACCAATCTGTCTGCCATAGATGCATGTATCCACAACAGTATCAGTAGGAATGACCTTGTGGAGACCAAGTTCCATCTTCAAATTGAGGATAAAGTCCATCATGCTGTGTGTTACTACCACCATGCAATATGGGACGGAATTCAAACAGATCTATCAACTCAAGACAGGGCATCCATGAGATGCTATAAGCCATTGGTAGCAAAAAGATTCTACTCAGACATATTCTGGCATTACCTCAGTATATGATTGCAATCATGCCTGGTTAAATGAGAATGCAGGACGGCATGCCAACAGGCATACCAAACACTCATGAAAATGAGGTGTCAACTTGGCAAAGCTACAGCACAAGGCCGCTTGCTTACAAACAGCAGAAGCAGCAAGTAGACAGTGCTAAGCGATCTCCCAAAAATGGATTAGATTTAAGGTCTGCAATCCTGCCATATCCTGTCATCAATGGTGATGGATAATTAGACAGCTCACTTGAAAAGGAGGCTCCACAAATATCCCCATCTTCGATGATGGAAGCGTCCGCCACATCATTGCAACAGACAAGGCTGACACATTCACAACTATCTTCAGCCAAATTGCCATGTGCATGATCCAACTGGGTCTCCTCTAGAGGTCCTCAGCATCGCAGATGTCAGTTTTCAGCCAATTTAATTCACTCTATGTGATAGCATGCAACAGCTGAATGCATCAGACATAACAAAGACTATGGATCCTGGCACAATTCCAGCAGTAGTATTGAAGAGCTGTTTCCAGAACATGAGGCATTTCAGGCCAAGCTGTTTCAGGACAACTACAGCACTGGCATTTACCTGACAATTCAGAAAAATGCCCAGACATGCCCTGTATATAAAAAGCAGGACAAATCCAACAGGGCCAATTACTGCCCCATCAGTCTACTCTCGATCATCAGTAAAGTGATGGAAGGTGTCATCAACAGTGCTGTCAAGTAGCACCTGCTCAGCAATAACCTGCTCAGTGATGCCCAGTTTGGGCTCTCCCAGCACCATTCAGCTGCTGACCTCATTACAGGCTTGGTTCAATCATGAATTCCAGAGGTTAGGTCAGAGTGACTGGCCTTAACATCAAGCTACATTGACCAAATTTGGCAGCAAGGAGCCCTAGCAAAACTGGAGTCAATGGGTATCAACAGGAAACTTCTTTGTTGGTTAGAATCATAGTTGGTACAAAGGAGGATGGTTGTGATTGTTGGAATTCAAGCACCCCAGCTCCAGGACATCACTATAGGAGTCCCTCAAGATACTGTCCTAGGCCCAACCATTTTCAGCTGCTTCATCAATGACTTTCTCTCTATAAAATCAGAAGGTCAGAAGTGGGGATGTTTGCTGATTACTGTACAATACTCAGCCCCGTTCACCATTCTTCAGATATTGAAGCAGTCCATCTCTAAAGAATTAATCAGATGCTGGAAATCTAAAACAAAAACAGAAATTGCTGGAGAAACGCAGCAGGCCTGGCAGCAAGTGTGGAGGGAAAGCAGAGTTAACACCTCAGGTCCAGTCCCAAAGGGTCCCTGGAGCCGAAGCGTTAACTACTTTCTGTCCTGATCTGCTGAGTTTCTCCAGCAGTTTTTGTTTTTGTTTCCGAAGAATTAATGCTTGGTTTTCAAAAAGCATGTGATGCTGTTGTGTGGTGAGGAATGTGGAGGCTCTTCACAGCCAGCACCAAACCGAAGCCTCCATTTACCCACACTTGACTAAGAATTCTTAGCATCTATTTTGTTCACAACGGGTAGTAGAATAGAAGCTACAAATTAATGAGGCAAAATGTGCAGTTCATGAGGTCATTAACAAGCATCATTCCCCTAAATTAGCAACTTGCTGCTCCCCATTGAGAATCTCATCTCAACTTTGAAAGAACTTTATTAAAAGATACGATGAGTTGCTCCTAACATCAAATAGACCTTGCTGGCCGGCTTGCTTGATTCTGCCATGTTTCTCTCCATAGCCCATATCATTGTGGACCCTATAAAATCTGCCCTAGATGTGGAATCAATCTGGGTGCAGTTAAGAAACAACAAAGGCAGAAAACATTAGTGAGAGCTGTCCCAACGCTCCAAACAGTCAATACAAAGTGAGGGGTGGTATTAATTAGACTGAAGCATTTTAGGGGAGGCAATGGCACAATGGTATTATCACTGGATTGTAAATGGGCTGGGTATCCATGCCAGATGGTAGAATTTGAATTCAATAAAAAGAAGTCTGGAATTAAGAGTCTAATGATTACCATTAATCCATTGTTGATTGTCAGAAAACCTATCAGGTTCACTAATGTCTTTTAAAGGAAACCGCCATCCTTACCTGATCTGGCCTACATGTGACTTCAGACCCAATGTGGTTCACTCTTAACTGCCCTCTGGGCAATTAGAAATGGACAATAAATGCTGGCCTACCCAGAGATGCCCTCATCCTGTGAATGAATAATTTAAAAATGGAAATAGGAAATTAGAAATGCACGCAACAAGGATGTTACAGTAAACATGAACGACTTTAATCTACTTATAGACTGAGCAAGCCACACAAACAATAATATTCAAGAAAGATGGTTCAGTTAATAATCCTGCAGTGTAAGGTCCTTCAGAAAACATGACCATAACATGATGATAATTCTTCATTGGGATACAAAATGAAGCAGTTCAATCTCAACCTTGAGTCCTACATCTAAACAAAGGAACTACAAAGGCAAAAGGGTTGAGTAAGCTACAAAAGACTGGGTTACTTGATTAAAATGCATGACAGTATACACACAATGGATTATATTTGAAGAACAAATGCATGCATGCCTCAGGATACATGATAGACCATTTGGACTGATAAAGGAGAAATTTGCTGACTCAGTGGGTAGTAAAACTGTGGAATAGAGTCATAGAGTCATAGAGATGTACAACATGGAAACAGGCCCTTCGGTCCAACCCGTCCATGCTGTCCCAGATATCCAAACCCAATCTAGTCCCACCTACCAGCACCTGACCCATATCCTTCCAAACCCTTCCTATTCATCTAACCGTCCAAATGCCTATTAAATATTGCAATTGTACCAGCCTCCACCACTTCCTCTGGCAACTCATTCCATACACGTACCACACTCTGTGTGAAAAAGTTGCCTCATAGGTCTTTTTTATATCTTTCCCCTCTCACCCTAAACCTATGCCCTCTAGTTATGGACTCCCCGACCCCAGAGAAATGACTTTGCCTATTTACCCTAATCATGCCCCTCATAATTTTATAAACCTCTATAAGGTCACTCCTCAGCCTCCAACGCTCCAGGGAAAACAGCCCCAGCCTGTTCAGCCTCTCCCTAGAGCTCAAATCCTCCAACTCTGGCAACATCCTTGTAAATCTTTTCTGAACTCTTTCAAGTTTCACAATATCTTTTCGATAGGAAGGAGACCAGAATTGCACGCAATATTCCAACAGTGGCCGAACCAATGCCCTGTACAGCAGCAACATAACCTCCCAACTTCTGTACTCAATACTCTGACCATTAAAAGAAAGCATACCAAACGCCTTCTTCAGTATCCTATCTACCTGCGACTCCATTTTCAAGGAGCTATGAACCTGCACTCCAAGGTCTCTTTGTTCAGCAATACTCCCTCGGACCTTACCATTAAGTGTATAAATCCTGCTAAGATTTGCTTTCCCAAAATGCAGTACCTCGCATTTATCTGAATTAAACTCCATCTGCCACTTCTCAGCCCATTGGCCCATCTGGTCCAGATCCTGTTGTAATCTGAGGTCACCCTCTTCGCTGTCCACTACACCTCCAATTTTGGTGTCATCTGCAAACTTACTAACTGTACCTCTTATGCTCGCATCCAAATCATTTATGTAAATGACAAAAGTAGAGGACCCAAGTTCTCAAGGCAAAATCACTGAATACATTGAAGGAAGTAATAGAGAAATTTCTAGGGGCTATAGGTTTCAAGAGTAGTGGGAGAAAGCAGGAATATGGTATTGAGATAGGTGATCATCCATGATCATGTTGAATGGCATAGCAAGCTTTGTGGGCTAAATAGCCTACTCCTGCTCCTAATTTCTATGTTTCTATATTTCTGACAGAATGTCACTGGAGTGCCAACCCATGCTGAGATGTTTGGTTTCCACCTTTACAATGCTGCTTTGTGTTTATTAGGTACTGCCAGTATACAATGACATACATCGGAGTGAAAAAATGTTCTTAATTTGTTGGTTTTCTTCTGTCCTTGTTGTTGTTTTAGAGGTTACCACTCCTTTCTCTTTTTATAGTTGTTGCTTTTAAAATAAATAACTGAATAGTGCATCTATGTGGCATCACACCAGAACAGATACCAGAGTAATGTTATACCCACCTTTTATCTGGTTTTGTGCCATTTACAAATAAAACAAAATGGCTGAGAGGTGGGCAGGATAAATATGCCTGGATCAGATGTTCTCTGGCATTAAAGGACTAAAACTACATCTTTGGAAGCCTTACAGCTCACTTGATGGTGGTCTTTGTTATCAGATGTTTTCAGTTCTAATTAATCTGTGGCTCTACACTAGTTTCTTGCAGGGGGTGAGTAGCCACCTCTTCAAGGGATATCCTTTGGCACCTGGAATCCAACCACACAGTTTGTGGGCTAGAATGAAAAGGTGCAACACCCTGGCTGTCAGAGGATGAAGGAATTATGGCAGTCAGGAATACAAGCGCACACAGGAAAGAAGAATTTGTTGTGGTTTGAGACTGGATGAACATTGCAGGAGTGAAAGGTCTTCCTGATGATGAATCTGACTGGTCACTCACTTGGTTCCTCAATGGCTCTATGAGTTCAACTTTTGATGTCCTGTGTCGATAAAATGTGGAACTGGAAAACACAGCAGGTCAAGCAGCATCAAAAGAGCAGAAGACCAGTCCTGATGAAGAGTCCTACCTGAAATCTCGACTCTCCTGCTCTTCTGATGCTGCCTGACCTGCTGTTCTTTTCTCCAGCTCCACATTTCATCAACTGTGATTCTCCAACATTTGATCCACATTTCATCAACATTTGCAATCCTCACTACCTCCAAGTTGATGGTATCCTGTACCTTCAGGAATCCAGCAATGGAGAATAATTCCACGGCTGTTTGCGCCTGAGCTGGAAAGGTTTGCACAAGTGATTTCATAGTTAGGTTTAGTCAGTCTAAGATCTGGCCACCGATGCTGGAGCAAATGGTGAATAGCAGAAATACTTAAGAGTTGGAGGAGACCAGAGGTCTTCAAGGGATGTAGAGCTAGACATGGAGGTAAGGCTAAGGAGGCAGACATTGTCTTACGAAGTGGAACGATGAAAGCTTAGCCAATCTAATCTAAATTAATTCTTCATTCAAATCATTCTGATGCCATAAAGATGCAATCAAAGATACCTATAGACAGAGCAAGCCACATAAACAATAATATTCAAAAGAGATGGTTTAATTAATAATCCTGCAGTGAAAGGTCCTTCAGAAAATATGACCATAACATGATGATAATTCTTCATTGGGATACAAAATGAAACAGTTCAGTCTCAACCTTGAGTTCTACATCTAAACAAAGCAACTACAAAGGCAAAAGGGTTGAATTGGCTACAAAAGACTGGGTTACTTGATTAAAAGGCATGACAGTGTATACACAACATATTATATTTGAAGAACAAATGCATACATGCCTCAGGATACATGATAGACCATTTGGATTGAGATAAGGAGAAATTTCTTGACTCAGTGGGCAGTGAAACTGTGGAATCTTCTATTCCAGAAGCTTCTCAAGGAAGACATATTCTAGGCATCACAAAGAATTTGTATTTAAATCACTGAAAAATGTTGCCACATGACAGCAGAAACACAACTTTAAGTTCTTCTGCACTAATAGTTCAGACATAAGCTGATGTTAATTCAGGATATTTCTACGAGCTGCACTTTTGCATAGCTTGGCAGAGGGTTACGTCAAAGCTTTTGACAAAACATTGAGTCAAGTCAGAAATAGCCTAAAAAGTCAATGAATTTCTTTGCTGTTTTTACAATGAAATCACCATTTTAACATTTATGTCATTTGTCTGTCAGAAATTTACAGGAATTTGCAATCCATAAAGAGGAAAACAAAATAGGGAGAAATAGAGGTGAAAACAGAGAAATGTAAATGACAGATAAAGACTCAAAGAGAAGTACAAGCCCAAGGCAAACAGGGATAGATCAGCAACAGCATATTTCTAACTACCACACAGAACACCATAAAAATCCATTCGTTATTTTGTCACATGGAGCAGCAATCACCACACAGCAAGGTCCCATAAACCGCAAAAATGGTTAGACTGTTTTTTGCTGGTGTTAATTGAGAGAGAAATGTTGGCCAGGACACCGTGCCTGTCTTTTGAATTTTTCATTGGATATTTATATCAATCCGAAGATACAAACAGTGCCTCAGTTGACTATTTCATCTGAAAGAAATAACCTGTAAGAGTGCTCCATCCCCCCTTTATCAAACTGAACTGTCAGTCTACATTACGTGCCTAAATCCTGGACTGAAGATTGAACCTTATGACTCAAATCAAGAGTCTAATAACTGAGCCAAGCTGACACATATGTCAGCATTGATAGCAGCGTTAAAATCTACAGTGCATACTGAGAAGCTGTTAAAAGCTGTAATTGAATCCAAAGTTCAAATGATGTTCATCATCAATCACTTGTGCTTCTTTGTAATCCTTTATTTGATTACAGCCTTGTGACTGTCATAAGCTGTGATTACAGACTGCTGAAATGTTCAAGTTCTGAGCAAACATGGTGTTTAAAAAGTACATTTTGCTACATGACCATTCTAGATGATTCTAGTGCATTGTGACTATTGCTCTTTTATTATGCATACCACAGATCCAGTCTTCCCTCCACTGTACAACTATTTGGTGGTTTAGGATGTGTGTCTGTTGACAGTTCATTGTGTGTAATTAATCAAGCCTGGTTGTAGTAACTAAGAAAGAAAAATTAAACTGCAGTGAAGCAGCTGGAAGCATGAAAACAAATTTTAAAGCATTGAATAAAACTCCTAATCAGGCATGTAACCTGGAGTGTTTCACATCTTCAAGGTGTAAAATGCAACATCTGATTAAGAGAGTGATGAAGAATAGTTTATAGATGGAGTAGTAACCAGAAAGAAGATGATACTCCAATATTGTTTCGGAGTAGAAGAGCAGAGATTAATAAAGCAGCTCGCAGAGGGCACACCTGTATTTGTTACAGTAAGAAATACTCTCAAAATATTTTGAGCCAAAGAAAAGTGAGCTGCTCTAATTCTATTCATACCCTGGAAATGCCAGACAGCATACACTAGCAAAAAAAATGAACTGGATGCTGAAAATCAGAAACAAAATCAGAAATTACTGGAAAAACGCAGCAGGCCTGGCAACATCTGTGGAGAGAAAGCAGAGGGACCCTTCTTCAGAACTGATTGTAGCTAGGAAAAGGTTGGTATATGTGCTGAAGATGGGTGGGGGAATGGGGAGGAGTAAACGATAGATGAAAATGGATCCCAGAGACAGAGAAAGATAGCTGGGCAGACAAAGGAATGGGTAAAGATCAGCCTGGGAGAATGAGTAGCTGGTAATGGGCTCCATTAGTGGCTGACAGTCGATTGTTTGTGGTAGCAGTTCACGTGGTGACATGGTCTGGTGTGTAGGGGTTGGTGTAAGGACATGGAAGAAAGTGCTCAGGCCCTAAAATTATTTAACTCGATATTGAATCCAGAAAGCTGGAAGCTCTCCAAGTGGAAAATGACAAGCACTGTTCTTCCAGCTTACACTGAGCTTTGCTAGAGCACTGCAGCCAGCCTGAGACAGAGATCCTGGCCAGGGAACAGTAGCATGTGTAGAATTGGCAGGCAACAGGAAGCCTAGAATCATTTTTGTAGACAGAACATGGGAACCACAGAATGATTCAATTTTACTTCTAGTTTGAAAGTGAGAACACTGGGTCTTAGACTAGCATTTTAAACCTCAATAAAGGCAATTATGTGGCCAGGAAAACTGAACTAACTGAAGAGAAATAAGATATTAGGCTCGGACATAGATCAAAATAGAAGCAGTGGCAAACTTTTAAAGCAATACTTAAGATTACTCAGAATAAGTATATTTTTATAATGAAGAAAAATTCTACACCATCTATGGTTAACTACAGATGTTAAAGAAAGCATCAAGCTTAAGGAAAAACCACATAATTGTGTGAGGCTGAGAGGTAGGTCAGATGATGAGTCAGAATTTAAAAGAGTGGCAGAGAATGACTAAAAGATTAATCTGAGGAAAGAACTGATAATGAGGGGAAGCTGGCTAAAAATGTAAATGGATAGCAAGAGGTTCAACAAGTATCCAAGAAGGAAAAAAGAATGAGTGGAATGAACGGAGGAGCTCCAGAGAGTCAGAATGCAGAGTTAATGGATGATGATAAGGAAATAGAAAAACAAATTAACATATACTTTCCTTCTGTCTCCACTATAGAGGTTAGACAAACAGGGGGTTGGGAGAACACGACAAGCCAGGCATCATCAGAAGATGGAGGAGTCGACGTTTCAGGTATAACCCCTCTTCAGGACTTCTGCACCTCCTGATGCTGCCTGGCTTGCTGTGTTCTCCCAGTCTCCTGCTTGTCTGTCTTGGATTCCAGCATCTGGAGTTTTTTTGTCTCCACTCCACAGGATAGGATCTTCGTAATAGCCATAAACTTAGAAGCAGAAGAAGTAGAGAAATGTGATGAAATTACAATCACCAGGGAAGCAATACTAAGCAAATTGTTTGAGCTGCATGTTGCTAACTCTCTTGGTGTAAATGGCTTTCAAACTAGGATCTTAAATGATGTTGGTAATGAGGTATTAGATGCACTGGGTGCAATTTTCCAAAAAGACTGCTGGACTTTGAAATAGTTCCAACAGATGGGAAAATGGCAAAAACAGCTCCTCTTTTCAAGAAGGGAGGGATACAGGAAACTGTAGGCTAATTAACTCAACATCAATCATGGAGAAGGTGCTAGAATCAATTGATAAGAAGGTTATAGTTGGGTACTTAGGGAAAAAAAATCAAACTAAGCACTCAGAGTCAGCAAGGTTTTGGGAAAGGGAAATCATAACAAACCATTTTATTGGAGTACTTTGAAGGAATAAAATGTGCTGTAAATAGAAGAAAGCCTGTTGGCATACTGTACTTAAATCATAGCATCCCTACAGCTTGGAAACAGGCCATTCAGCTCAAAACGTCTGCGTCGACCCTCCAAACAGCACCCCACCTAGAACCATCCTGCTATCTTATCCCTTTAACCATGCATTTTCCACGGCTAAAGCATCTAATCTACAGATCCCTGAACACCATGGTAGTTTAGTTTGGCCAATCCACCTAACTTGCATGTCTTTGGATTGTGGGAGGAAACCAGACCAACTGGTGGAAACCCACAGAGTCATGGGGAGAATGCACAAACCTCACACAGACAGTGACTCACGGCTGGAATGGAACCCGGATCCCTGGCGCTGTGAGTTCACAAGTTCATAAGGTATAGGAGCAGAATTAGTCCATTCAACCCATTGAGTCTGCTCCACCATTTGATCATGGCTGATATGCTCCTCACCCCCATTTTCCTGCCTTCTCCCCATAACTGTTCAACCCATTACCAATTAAAAATCTGTCTTAATCCTCCTTAGATTTACTCACTGTCCCAGTATCCACCGCACTTTAGAGTAGCAAATTCCACAGATTCACAACACTTTGGGAGAAGTAGTTTCTCCTCAACTCTGTTTTAAGTTTACTACCCCTGATCCTAAGACTATGAGCTCTCATCCCAGAATGCCCCACAAGAGGAAGCATCCGCTCCAAGTCTATTTTATCTACATCTTTTATCATATTCAATACCTCAATTTGACCTTCATCCATTCTTTTAAATTTGTGTTCAAAAGCATAAATTGTTCAATCTCTCTTCAAACAACAAAACCCTCAACTCTGGGATCAATCTAATGAACCTCCTCTGAACTGCTTCCAATGCCACTATATCCTTTCTCAAATAAGGGGACCAAAACTGTGCACAATACTCCAAGTGCAGTCTCACCAATACCTTGTATAGTTGCAACAATATTTCTTTACCTTTATATTCTATTCCTTTAGCTATCAAAGCCAACATTTCATTCGCTTTCTTTATTAGGAGCAGGTACAGCAGATAGTTTTCTGTGACTCATGAACAAGGACACCTACATCCCTCTGCACCAGAAAACCCTGAAGTCTCTCCCCAAATAGATAATAGGTTGCCTTCCCATTTTTCAACCAAAATGCATGACCTCACACTTAACCACATTAAAGTCCACCTGCCAAATTTTGGCCCTCTCTCCTAACCTATCTATATCCCTTTGTAAGGTTCTTATTTCCTCTTTGTAATTTACTGTCCTGCCTGTTTTTGTGACGTAGCAGTGCTAACCACGGAGCCACCATTTGCAAAGGTTATTGCACAAAGTAGATGCACATGATGTAGGATGTAACATACCTTATATGGATAGAAAGTTGGCTGACTGACAGAAACCATCTGTGTAATTAGGCCTTTTTCTGATTGGCAGGATTTGCTGAGTGGAGGCCTTCAGGGATATGTGCTGGGGCATCAGCACTTTACAGTTTATATTAATGATTTCCACAAAAGGAATAAAGGCATGGCAACCAAATTGTAAATGATACAAAGACAGGTTGGGAAGTGTGTTGTGAAGTACACATAAGGAGGTTGCAGATATAAATAGAACGATTGCATGAATGGGCAAAAACCAGGCAGATAAAGTATAAGTGGAAATTTGTAATAATTGTATACTTTGGCAGGAAGAAGAAAAAATGGGATATTTAGAAAATTACGAGATTGATACCTGGAATGAACTAGTTGACTTATGGGGATATGTTAGACAGACAGTGCTTGTTTTCACTGTTTAGAAGATTGAAGGATGACTTGATTAAGGCATATAAATCCTGATTGGTCTTGACAAGGAGGAAATAGAAGTAATTCATCTTATATGAATCTTATAGGAGTCTGGACAACATGGGCAATGCCAAGTCGTGTGGCAGAATCATGAGAATTCCAGCAAGGCCTATCTTGATGTTAGGAATAACTAGTTATATCTTTTAACAAAGTTCAGAGTGTTCAGGCATGATTCTAAGCAGGCAGAAGCAAGTTGTGTATTAAGTGGAATTATTGCTTGTCAGTGACCATATCTCACCTGATTAGTATGCAGTTTCCATTCCTCCCACTCACCACAAGGAAATGAGATGCTGAGAACTCTCAATGTGGAAGTCAGAATGAGTACGTGGCAACTTCAACTCATCACTTTCTCTGAAAGACCTCCTTGTTGGATATTGGGCACCAACATGCCAGGGCACACGACCCAGGCACTGGCCACAAGTTTTCCATGACCATGGACATCTAACATGTGTTGGCATTTAAGAACCCTCATGGCATATCTCTAATCCACTTTTGTATGTTTCTGCGCTTCAAAGCAGCACCGTGGGACACAATAGCAACTCTCATTGTAATGCTGCAGCTTTGTTGTCAGGGACATGCACCCTGCTCATGGGCAGGGCCAGGCTGTGTCTTCAGGTTATTTGCTTGCTCTCTTAGTGCTCTCTTATTTTGGGCCTACCTGGATTTTCACAGCATTCCTGCCTTGCCGCTCAGCTAGAAATACGAGGTACACAGTACTGCTGTCTTGCCTTGCCATTTAGCACAGACACATGCCAGGAAACTTGTCATAGTTATCATGAGTCATCAATGAAATCAAAGAGATGGCCTTTAGTCAGGTTGGCCTAGCATAGTAAGTTAAGCACAGCCTCCTATATCAGTACAGGGATTTCCACATGGTCAGTAACCTGCCTGGGTTGTGGCACTGGAAAAGCACAACAGGTCAGTCAGCATCTGAGGAACAGGAGAGTTGATGTTTCAGGAATAAGCCCTTCATCAGGAAGCCCTGAACATTGACCCTCTTACTCCTCAGATGCTGCCTGACCTGCTGTGCTTTTTTAGTGGCACACTTTTCAACTCTGACTCTCTAGAATCTGCAGTCCTCATTTTCTCTCACCTGCTTAGGGCAGTCAGAGTCAGTTTCCTCCGGTCAGATGGTGTGTGAAGTTGAAGGTTGTGCAGTCCACCACCTTTCTACTATGGGCCATATTCCTCCTGGAATGAAAGAGAGGCAGGTATTCAGAGAAATGAAAGTGGATGGCCTCACAGCACCAGGATCCGAGGTTCGATTCCAGCCTCGGGCAACTGTCTGTGTGGAGTTTGCACATTCTCCCCGTGTCTGCATGGGTTTCCTCCGGGTGCTCCGGTTTCCTCCCATAGTCCAAAGATGTGCAGGTCAGGTGAATTGGCCATGCTAAATTGCCCATAGTGTTAGGTGCATTAGTCAGAAGTAAATGGGTCTGGGTATGTTATTCTTCGGAGGGTCGGTGTGGACTGGTTGAGCTGAAGGGCCTGTTTCCACACTGGAGAGAATCTAATCTAATCTAATCTACTGTTATTTCAGCGCATGTGGGGTTGTGTTCCAAGCAAGTAGTAGGCAGCACAGAGGGCAAGCAGCACTTAATGATGTCAGGGGCTTGAAGTACATGCAAGTGAGTGAGCAAAGATGTTGCAGGCAGTAACTGAGGGCGGTAGAACATGATGTGGGAAGCGGATACAGCAGCAGAGATAGTGAGAACGTGAGGAGTCAGGCAGAACACAGTGGCACTTATGCTGATGGAGTGGAGAAGGTCATTGATCTTTGTACATTATTGTGCAGGTAACTGAGAATGCATTGACCTCCATGGCAACCTTGGACCAAGCTGGCAAGCCTCATGTCATATCATTCACTGCTAGTCCTGGGTGACAAGGATATCTCACCTCTGCACTGACTCTGCCTCCAGGATCACCAGTTACCTTCCCACGAAGCAGATGCTAATTTTCCTTCTCTGCGTTGTCTGGGGCAAATGTCAGATACTGTACAGAGCAACTCCAGGCTAACTGTGATTGTCGGGCTGCACAACAGTGTTTTAAAGATAGCGGCATTGCTAGGTATGTCAGTCCATTCCTGAACAGCCCAGCAGTGTTAAGTTATTCTGAATACGGCCAGTGGTAGAATGGAGCAGAAATTCCATGACAAGGGCAAGGCCTTCATGAAACTCAAAGAAACTGACACTTAGCCAAAGAAAAAAGGTTCAGCTCAATGGTTCATCTTGCGAATGACACCAAAACTAGGGCACTACTTAAAAATTCAGGACAGAAATTCTTTCTCACATCAGGTGGTGTGACTTTGGTGCTCTCCCGCAAAAAAGGGTGGAGGGAGGTTCATTAAATATCTTTAAGGTAGATGTAGACAATTTGTTGTTACAGCAAGGAAATCCAAGGTTTTCAGGAGTAGATAACAGATGTGGAATTCTCAAAACCTTTGGAGATACCTGCACTTATCTGACTTTGGCCTTTGGAGCATCCCTAGTTTTCGTTACTCCATAATTGATCTTCAGCTGCTAAGGATCTAAGTTTTAGGGTTTCTTCTACTCCTCTTCTCTACTTTGCTTTCCTCCTATTTAAAGCTTTCTCTTTGGCTTAGCACCCAGTCTAATACCATATTTTCAGGCTTGTTATCAAATTTTATTTAATAATGTATTTGTGAACACTTTGGAATAGTTAAATAGATCAATTGTGTTATGTAAATATGCGCTGTACTAGTTCAAAGAACATAAGTGCATTTATATAATGCCTGTAATATCCTCATATGCCTCAAATTTCTTTGCACAAATTCATTTCTTATTTACTCATATCACTAAGAACTCTTTGAATAGAGCATGCTGTATGACCTATTTTGTGACCTTTAAGGTAGAATATCTTCTGTGTTATCATCATCATTTTGTTCTGCTCTTGGCTGCGACTGTTTCCTCTGTTTGCAGCTTGTTGCAGATTGTGATGATCTTGAAGGGCTTGTTGTACTTTAAGATGGCCTTCTGATCTCCTTAGGCATTAGATGTACTATTTCAGGATGCCTCGATGTGTAGAGAATTGATCCCTCAGGTTGCCTAGGCTTTATTGTACTTTCAGTCAGTTATTGTTTGTCACTGTCAAAGTAGTGTCAAAAGCCAGAGCTCTAGAGGGTGAACGATGCCACCCCATTCAAATCAAGTTTTACATTTCAAACCTGTCCAGATGTTAGATATTAACCCTATACAATTGAAAGAAGCATCATTTTACACCATCAAAAAATGGGGAGCAGTTTCTTGCTCTGAGATGTTGCATTGCAGTACATTTTTATTAACGGGAGTAAGAAAAAAATAGACAACCATGATAAACCTCTTTTGACATCTCAAAAGAGAAGGTGAGATTTTAATTAAAATTTGATTTTGAGACTTGAGGCTATTCAAGCTAGGAACATTGATTGTCAATCAAAGTGCTTTAAACAAAGTTAGCTTCTGTACCTTTTGGAATGTAAAGGAACTAAGAGACATTTGTATGTTTTATCAGATATCAATCTTTAATCTCCAAGTAGCAGCTTGTAAAAAATTTGGAACTTAAGCAATTTTGACTTCTTAACTGTCCTGTAGTTATAAGATCTTCTGTAACCATGAAAGATAACTTTTATGTTTACTGAAAAATCTCAAAGGCATATAGAATAGCCATAAGGAAGGAAAATTACCGATAAGATATAAGTAAATGCTCATTGTCAAAGGAATTTTAGTATCAGGATCTAAATGAAAGACTGGGTTCTTCATTTGACAGATGTAGCTTTTGATGGTTTTTGTTGGGATAGTACAATGAGACATCCTGCCTATCTTGGAAAAAAGGGCATAATGATCATTGCATAAAGTGATTTAATGCTCAACAAAGAACAATATTGAAGCCATAATTGGCAGGCTGGTTGACAATTTGCTGGGTGATCAAGTGTAAATTTCTTGCAAATTATTTGTGGCTAACAGGTGTTTTTTATGGGTATAATGTCAATAAGTATTCATAAAGAGATACTGCTAACAAGTATACTATATTGTTAACTAATGTTCCTATTGAACTTAATATAGTCATTAGTGTTTAATTTGGACTTTAAATAGGCCTGCTATTTCTCTCAGTCCTTATGTTCAAACTGTAATTTAACCTATCAAAGGTAAAAGGTTACATCTTATAATCTCCTAATAAATCTGAAGCAGATACTGATTTACTTAATCACGATCAGGTTTTCAATACTTTCAGAATGGGATAGAAATTTGAACAACTCTACGCCTAAAAAAGATCTAGCTGTCAGCTCAAACACATTGGCTTGGAGAACATCAGTATGGCTGGCTGGCTGGTGGCAGACAAAAGCAAGAAGATTGGCAGAATAGGTAGGGGGTCAAAGTCTAAATGCTACCATGCTGAGACGTGAGGGAGCCACAGCTACTTTCCCAAGCAAAGTCTCATAAATCCCAGTTTTCTGTTGGAAAGCTGTGACACCCTGGAAGCCCCCTTGAATAGTGGTTTCTAAAGCCATAAATGGCAGTGTTGTGAGATTTGATGCCAAAGAGCTGAGATTGGATTACACTAGCCATTTTGTAATGGTTTTCTAATTTAAAAATAATTTACAAATGCAAGTTATTATTAATGAAGATTCACCTCTACACTTCCATCACCTGGAAGGATGGTCTGAGAGCTCTCTGCCTATTCCTTGAAATGAAACCTGCTCAGTCCCCATGCACTACCACCTTTCTCCACCTGGCTGAATCATTATTCTCATTTTGAACAATTTCTCCCTGAACTTGTCTCATTTTCTCCAGAAGATGTGACGGTGGACATCAGTCTCTTTATGGAGTATGTGAAACATTTCTGGTTTGAGCCTTTCTCAGCCTCCTCCTCAACTCTTTCTCTGGAACATCGACACTGTATTGGCCATGTTTCCTGCTCCCATCTGAAACTGGAAAAATGAATCAATGCTGCTTCCAATTTCCATTTTGCCCTCGCCATCACCAAATCCATCTCCAATTTTTTTACCTTCCCATTCCTTGAATTCTCTGTTCGATTTCTGGGGATCTCCATTAGTTTCAAATACAAATCTCCTGACTGTGACAATTGCCTTGACTACATTTCTTCACACCTGTCCCTAGTGACATCTCCACCAAGAATGACCCAGTTGCTTAGCTTTTCAATACACCACCTTGCTCTCATGCTAACTGTTCTGTCATACAGCTGCAGTGTTCCAATGAAGCCAAACACAAGTTAGAGGAACAGCACTTCATTTTCTACTTTGCCATTTTACAACCTTCAGGACTCAACATTGAGATAATAACTTCAAACCAAGAACTCTGCCCTCCATACTCCTCACCAGCCCCACCCATTCATGTCTTACTTACATGGGGTTGGTCTTATCAGAGCTGATCTATTGTCTGTTATTAACATCTACTCTTTATAGATCTATTCTCTCTCAATGTTGGCCAAACAAAAGTACTGAACATTGACTTCAGCAAGAAAGATGTAGACTTCTCATCTACATCAACAGAACAGAGGTTGAGAGCGTCAAGTTCCAAGGAATGATAATAATCGACAACCTGTTTTGGACTTCCCACACGACAGTTAAGAAGGCAAAACAGCACCTCATCTTTCTCAGGCATCTTAGGAAATTCAGCATGTCCATAAGGAACCTCACTAACTTTTACAGATACACCATAGAGAGCATACTATCTGGGTGCATAACAGCCTGGTATGGCAACTGCTCTGCCCAGGACTGTAAGAAACTAGATAAGGTTGTGTCCATAGCCCAGATCATCACGTGAGCTAATTTTTTATCCATGTACTCTCGTTGCCACGGAAAGGCTGCCAACATCATCAAAGACCCTTCCCACCCCAGTAATGCTCTCCTACAACCTCTTCCATCAGGCAGAATATACAGAAGCTTGAACACTTGTACCAACAGGTTCAAGAACAGCTCGTTTCCTATTGTTATTAGACTGATGAATGGTCTCCTTAACTTCAAATAATATTGATCTTATTTTGCACACTTCCTGTGCAGCATAACCTGTATACCTTGCTCTGTCTAAGCACCCTAAGATCAGTATGTCCTTGCTTACTATAATTTGCCTGTACTACTTGCAAACAAAGCTTTTCACTGTACTTAGGTACACATGACTACAATAAATCAAGTTATTCTCTACTACCAATGGCACTCCCTTCACCTTTTGTTCTGGGGTACCTTTAAACTCTGTTCCACTTCCAATTTGATCCCTCTCCACCCACCTCTTCTTCTTCTTCTGAAGTATAAAACACATTTTTCTACCCTCACTTCAGTTCCAAAGAAAAATCAAATGTCAATACTCTTTCCCTTTCCACAGATGCTTCTGGACTGGCTGAGTTTCTCCAGCTCTTTCTGTTTTTATTTCAGATTTTGTGCATCCACAATACCATGCTTATATTTTGTTGATGATGCATTTTTTCAAAGAGCAATTCCAAAAGGGCATTTACAAATTCATTTCCTTTTGTAGCTTTTTCTCCATTGCTAAATAGCAACAACTATTGCACACTTGTAATGAGCAGCTACCATTTTAAGGGCTGCATTTGGGTAGAAGTTCTCACTTCCTGCTGGTGAGCTGGTCAAAGAAAGTCCAATCTCATCCTGGAGTTCAGTATGCTCATAATTAGAACATCCATAAAACAATCCTGCAATTCAGCAAGACTTTGGCAAGAGTAAAGCTGAGTCTTCTATATCTGTGTCAAGAGTGCACAGCAGGTCAGGCACCATCCGAGATGCAGGAGAATCGACGTTTCGGGCGTAAGCCCTTCATCAGGAATGGGGGATCCTGATGAAGGGCTTATGCCCGAAATGTCGATTCTCCTGCTCCTCGAATGCTGCCTGGCCTGCTGTGCTTTCCCAGCAACACACTCTCGACTCTGATCTCCAGCATCTGTAGTCCTCACTTTCTCCTAACTCTTCTATAACAGTGCAAGCTTTTCTCACCAAATCAAAATCCTGTTGATATCCGGAGTTTATTAGAGAGGTTGACATTGTCTGTATTTGCATGGATGTCATTTGCATTTTTGACATCAAGGAGTATGGTCCTCAGAGTTTTCCACTTTCAACTTTCCTGCTTGCAACATCATCATAAAATTCTATTCTGCATGAAGATAGAGTCATAGAGACGGTATGGAAACAGACCCTTCAGTCCAACCCGTCCATGCCGACCAGATATCCCAACCCAATCTAGTTCCATCTGCCAGCACCCGGCCCATATCCCTCCAAACCCTTCCAATTCATATACCCATCCAAATGCCTCTTCAATGTTGCAATTGTATCAGCCTCCACCACTTCCTCTGACAGCTCATTCCATACCTGTACCACCCTCTGTGTGAAAAAGTTGCCCCGTAGGTCTCTTTTATATCTTTCCCTACTCACCCTCTAGTTATGGACTCCCTCACCCCAGGGAAAAAACTTTGCATATTTACCCTATCCATGCCCCTCATAATTTTGTAAACCTCTACATCTGTTCAAGTTCCAGTTAGTAATTTATAGTCAATCTTATGTTCTGAAGAGATTAATTTTTCTCCCTCTCAAAACCTGCAGCATTACTTCCTTGCTGGATTTACCAGCACAAATTTAATCTGGGGAGGATTCTTGCAGGCCATTGTCACGTTTTCTACACCCGTTGCTTTTCCCAACACTTTAGGTTGTTGGCACTTTTAGGCCCAAATCAAAAATCTGATGCCATTGAGCTTATCCGACTCTTTTGTACAGTTGGAAATCACAGTGGGTCGGGCAGCATTCATAGAGAGAGAGAGGAAGCTAACGGTTCGAGTCTAGATGACTTTTTATCCTGACTCTGATGAAGTCATCTAGAATCAAAACATTAGCTTATTCTCTATCCATGGATGATGCCTGATGCACTGTGATTTCCAGCATTTTATTTTGTTTTCAGTACAGATTCCAGCATCAGCTCCTCCTACCTGTTTTGTACAGTTACAAGTATGGATGCTCAAACTGCCTAGAGTTAAATCTTTTCTTGGATCCTATTAGCCTTCAAAACTACTTTTCAAGTCTCCTTCTAGATAATTGGATTTGTTTCTCTACTAGCTCAGTTGGCTCGACAGCCAGAGTGAAGCAAACAAGACAAGTTGAATCCACGCACTGGCTGAGACCACCATGAAGATCCCACCTTCTCATCCTTGGCCCTCACCTGAGGTATGGTGACTTTCAGGTTAAACTCATTACAATTACTCTCATGAAAGAACAGCACTATAACTGTGGGATGACAGCAACTTTATCTTTTACCACTTTAGATAGTCACTTGATTGCCCTTGCCTTTCCACGAAGGAACAGAGCATCCGATGTCCTTTAAATTTTAAGCATGGATTATCCTGTCTATTTTGTTGAGCTTTCTTGTAAATGTGATTCATTACAATGCTACTGTACATATTTTCTGAGAAATTTGACTTGAACCCAAGACACATGCAATCAGCCGTACAACAGCTCTACTCCCATCATTTTATGTTGATTGGTGAACCAACATACATTTGTCTTTTAACTGAAGTCCAAAGCTATCAGTAAGTAGATGGCACCACTAGGTACTTTGCTTTAGCTTCTGAATGTGGACAAACTGACAAGCTGTTGTCTCTTACTGACAAAGCCATCCCATTGCCCCTAAAGTTAGGTGAGGTAGTGCCCCCCACCGCCCCTAACATTAGGTGAGGTAGTGGCCCCACTGGCCCTAAAATCAGGTGGGGTGGTGGCCCCAATTTGCCATCAGCAAATCAGTGTCTCTTTCTTTTCTGAGTCCAGGGGGCACAGTCCTTTTCTTCTAAGTCCACAATAGTATGAATCACAAATTTTATGGACTGTTTTCTAATGGCATTCAGTGGTTTCTTTCAGTTCACAGGTGGATCATGCATGGTGCAATCACCGACCACTTACTTATCCCTATTTAAGAAACCTAATACAGGTATTTTACATGGCTAAAACAAGCCTACGACAATGTGGCACAGTCAGTCATAACTTACAGTTAGATCTTTTGTGTAGTTTCTATCCTTTTCTCCTAGGTAGTCCGAATCTCTTTTTCTGTGCATATTATTTCCTTCCAGCTGCCGCACGAATTTGGGGGCAGGTTAAAATTTCAACCCTCACATTAACTACAGAAAAACCAGGACAATTATAGGGAGGCAGAGGTGTGATTGCATTTTCACCAGACAGGTAGTGCAGCTAATATTCTGGAGGCGTGAGGTCAAATCCCATCATGTCAGATGGCAAAAGTTGATTTCAATTTTTAAAAAACCTGGAATTTAAAAATTAGCCAAATGGAAACCAAGTGACCATTGTTGATTGTAGCAAAGACCCATTTGTTCACTAATGTACTTTAGAGAGAAAAACAGTTGACCTCACCTGATCAGCCTACATGTAACTCTATACCCACTGCAATGTTGACAATTACCTGCCCTTTGAGTAAGTAGAGATGGATAATAAACACTGGTTTAGCATGTGCTGCTCACATCCCATGAATGAATGAACAAAAACAAATAAAAATCCACCAAAAACGAAAGCCAGATGAATGCTTTGCTTTTTGATTTAGATCCTATAAGTGCACAGTTTCTTATTGTTACGAGTGGCATTTGTTGGAATCTTTATGCTAAAATCTGAAGAGGTCATCATTTTAACATAATGCACCTTTGACAAGTTCGAAATTAATGGGAGAATGTCATAAATAAGATTTTTATTTTATAATTTTTTTAATCTTTCACCAGTTCAAAAATATAATTCGATAATTGTATTTTAACATCTCCTTACGCTTTCTTATGTTAACAAATATTGTAAATTGTGTTGGAACAATTTTATGTGTTGAATTATTTGCCTATTATAAAAATGCAATTATCTTTCTATTATATTCAATACTGTTTTGCTGCAGCAATTTATTGAATCTACTTACCATGTACTTGCAATGCAGTGAATCATCAAAACTTGCATAAAAATTTTAATAAGCCACAAAAAATAATTACATTTATAAATAAGGCAATACATCAGCAATTCATACTATATAAACAGCAATGAATATATTAATGAACTTTTTTTTATCAGGCATAGCTAAATGAGAAGAGGACTTCTCCTGACATAAGGACTACAGACTGAAATAGATGGAGCAGATGGTCAATTGCATGAAGAAAAAGTACATCAAATGTTGCCAGGTCTGTTTCAAGATAGACTTCCAGCATAACTATAGGATCATCTGCCTCCAGCAGCATCACCCTTCTGGCAAGCACTAAGATACCATCTGTATTGTGGTTTGCGGAAGCAGTCAGCATTTCCGGATTATTATTCTCTGAGGTCGATACGATTTTAGCAGAATAATTTGGGTGAGCTTACATATTATGCTAGAAACGTTTCACTGGCTTTACCCTTTGATTACTTTGCATGCCTCTCATTATGTTGTCCCTTTTCCTCCATATGACTATAATTTCTTTCCCAAATCTAGGTCTAGAGCTAGATTTGATTCCCCCAAATCCTTGATGGAAACAGTAATGCCAAAGGACTTGGGAGGTTTTTTTTAAAATGATGAATCTCAAACCCATCCCCAACCTTCCCATTTTCAGTTTTAATTGGGAGAGTCGGGGAGGTAGGTTAGGAAGGTGCAAACAGCTAACCTGCCATCAGGAGTCAGTGAAATCTTTCGAGGAGGCTGACTGCCTCTGTTCTAGTTAGCAATTGTATTTTAACAACGTTTGAAGTTCATAGGTTTTAAGGGTGTCAACGGGTTAAAAAAAAATTTTGTGTGTATAGGCTCAAACTGTAATTAGTCTCCCAAGTACTGTTTTTTGAGTTCAAATGGTCTCCTTCAAACTCTTTACAGCATCGTAGATTCAATCAATCATTCTGTTAGACTGTGATAGAACTATTGCTTTATTGCAGCTCATGCTACACAATCATGTGACACCATCATTATATATGTAAATTAAATCAAGCACTGCCGATGTTGAACATCTGAAACAAAAGCACAATTGCTGGAGAAACTGAGCAGGTCTGTCAGCATCAGTTCTGATGAAGGGTCACTGGACCTCAAATGTACTCTCTGCTTTCTCTCCACAGATGCTGCGAGGCCTGCTCAGTTTCTCCAGCAATTTCTGTTTTTGCTTCATTGAATATATCTGCAGCATCTATTACTCGAAATATTCTCCAAAATCATTATTCTCCTTATAAACATAATTTCCCAAGGCACCTTCACTAAGTCTTGGAGATCATGGGATTAGTCTTGTGGTGCTTTGACCAATCTACATAAGCTAGTTCTAGTCTCATTCTGATGTCAAGAATAGTCTACATTTGTCTTTCCTTTAGTCTGTGTGTTTGTCTCTTGGATGGTTGCAGAACTTTCCTGTTTCTCCCCCTCTTTTGAGAAATACCTCCACATTTATCTTGTTGTTTGTTCGATTATATCAAAGTGCTCTGATTATTTCTGATCATACTTTTACCTGTTTCAACTCTATATGATTTTGCTTACTGTGCCTTTTCTTTCCATTATCATTCCTTCTCATTGTTGGTCACTTATCCATGCACTACCCAGGCTAGAGGTCTGGTAACTCGTGTGTTAATAGCTTTTTGATTAAAATTTCTAGACTGGTTGACCTTTGCTTTTCTTCATGCTCTTTCCCTCTGCTATGGTCATTCTTAATGATGTTTGGGTCTAACTCCTGAGACAGAGATGGAAGTTGTGCTCTCTATCTCCTCCCCATTAATAACTGATGGTGACATCCACTCTATTATGGTAATGGCCTGTAACTTAACAGTGTAAGCTTTAAGTCTTCATTCTTTTTCAATGATGTATTTGTTGTGCAAATTCCTTGCTCAGCTTTGCCATTCAGTTGTGGATAAAAAGGCGAGTTTGTAACATAAATAATTACAATAATTTGCAAACCTCTTCAACTGCTCATTTGCAAGTTGCAGATCATTATCTGAGACTAGTATGTCCAGATTGCCATGCATTGAGAAGATTTTTTGAATGATTCTATTACTAGTGCAGCTGTAATATTGAGTAGTTTCCTTTATTCCACTTTTAATTAGTAATCTATGACAATAATGAATATCTTGCTCTTCAATGTGAACAATTCCATTCCAAGATGTTCCCAAGACCTTGATGGAATAAATAATGATAATACTAGTTCTTTCTACTCTAGGCTGTCCACCACAACACAAAAGTTATTCATATCTTGTATTGAGTTCAGAATCCCTAGCCTCAACGTTCACTTGTATGACACATTGTAATAGCCAAAGCTGCTTGATGCATTCTCTGACAAAATTCAAATTTAGGTGCTCTTGGTATATATAATTTTGCAATGAAGCCTAGCAAACTTCAATTTACATACAGGGTGGGTTAATCAAATCCATATTAATACTGTAGATAATGATTTTCTTGGAGCTTGGCCTAGATGGGTTTCTGGAACAGTATACTGAGAAGCCAACCAGGGTTTGGGCTATTTTGGATTTAGTGTTGTGAAATGAGATAGGGTTACCTAATATCGTTAGGTTGCATGGATGCTCAGTAGTTAGCACTGCTGCCTGACAGTGCCAGGAACCTCAGGCAACTATCTGCTTGGTGTTTGCACATTCTCCCAGGACCTTCATGGGTTTCCTTCGGGTGCTCCGATTTCCTCTCACAGTCCAAAGATGTGCAGGTTAGGTGGGCTGGCCATGCTCAGTTGTACAGTAGTATCCAGGATGTGCAGGCTAGGTGGATTAGCCATGGGAAATGCCGGGATAGGGTAAGGGGTTGTGGATCTGGGTGAAATGCTCTTCAGAAGGTCATTGTTGACTCAATGGGCTGAATGGCCTGCTTCTACACTGTAGGGATTCTATGAAAGTTGTCGCTGACAGTGAGATGGCTTGAAGTACGGTGTACATCAGTATTATTCAATATGTAGTCTGGGCAGTCTTCCACACAACATCGTTCATCACATTTTTCTGCTTCCTGGATTTCTTGTATTTTTCTTTCGACAGCCAGTAAATGTTTTGTGAATTCTGATGTGTAGCCTTCAACTGTTCAATGAAGTTCAAGAATGTTCTCTTTACTGTACTTAATGTTATCTTTAACAGAGTATTTGTTGTTATCTGCTATTTGCGTTGCATGTATTCAGTTGCTGAGTTATTTGGAACTGTTGAATTTAACTATATCTTACTTATTTAGAAGCATGATTTATGGACAGATTTGATTTTAAAATCTAAACCACTTTCATAATACGAAGATTTTTGCATGCCCATGTTACTGCTAAAAAGCTCCTTTACAATCAATGCAAATAATTGTTCCACTTCCGTGGATGATCTTGAAGCATAACAGAATAGTATCCACTTTCCAACTTTCTGCACCTCAAAGAATACTGCTCCCTGTCCTGTTGAAGAAGCACCACAGAGACATGGTTATTAGTTGTGGATTACAATGTACTTTTGAATCAACCGTTGCCACCCACTCCCAATCCTCACCACCAGCTGAAACTCAGCCCCAGCGTAGAATGTTAACCAATAAGTCTAAAACAACAACTTTCCTTTATATTTGACAGATATCCTCATGTTTGCATTTGATCATACACAACTTGAAATTATCCGAAAGCAAAGAATTATTTTTGTTTAAAATTAAAATGATTCAGATAATCAGACTTTAAATGCAGCCCAAAAGAACATGAGAAGGATTTTTTTTCCTGACATGAAATAGATTACAGATAGAAAAGGTAAATGTAGATCATTGCCAAGTCCTGCATATTCAATGCATGTCCTTCAACCTCACTCAGGTTTAGTGGCTGACAACCAGAGACAAGCCAAATTGTGCTTTCATTCAAGTCTCAAAAGCTCTGCAGCAAAAATAAACATAACATGAGGTAGTATTACACCAGAGTGGCCAGTATACCTTAAGAAAACAAAGAACTGAGGATGCTGGAACAAAACAACAAATGATGTTCTGAATAAGGATACTGGACTCAAAAGTGCTTTCTCTCCACAGATGCTGCCAAACCCACTGAGGTTCTCCAGAAGTTATCTGATTTTGCCCAGCACACCTTTTCCGTTTTAGCACTGAGTTGCCCTATCCTGAGTACTGACCACTTCTAACAGTGGTGCAATTGCTGCTCAGCTGCTGGCACTCTGGACTGGTGGATTTGGAAAGAGGGTCACCAAATTCAATTTGATAGTGATGCTAGTGGCAGCCTTGTATTGGAAACAACATTGGCATCAACCAAACAATGTGTAAAATTGTCCTCCTGCTTATTATGATCTTGCATGCCCAAGTGCTATTGGCAAAGCCCCATTAATGTGAATCATAGAATCCCTGTCACAAAATTAATCACTATTAAAATATTAATATCAGACAAGTCAGATCCTCAAAAGGGACATAAATAAATAGATCATAGTTTTTTTTGTTGCCAAAATGATCTTTTACTAAACATAAGCATGCTACCTCTGTCTTAATGATAAAACAAACAGAAGTTTATTAACAATAGATAGGAAGATAAATAGAAAAAAATCCACGCTATTCCCTCATGGCACAGATTCAAAGATTTTTAAACATACAGTCAAAATAACCCAAGTGCTCTTTACAGTTTGACCAGAAACAACTGCTGTGTACCAGAATTAATATACACTGGTATAGCTTACAAACATCCTGGCAATTCTAAGAACATCTAGTGTTATACTTCTCTCAGGAACCAATCCAGCTCATTTCCAAGAGAGAGAGAGAGAGAGAGAGAGATTCTTTTCTTTTTAATACTTTGATGTGCTTGAAGTAATCAAAATTTCAACTCATCTGCTGGAACTAAAGAAAACTCTTTCTTAATTATTATCATTGTGTTCCTGACTTAGTTTCCTTCCAGTGCTATACAAACCATGGCACTGCTTAAGTTCCTTTCCTTTTTAAAAAAATTTTAAATGTTTCACCACCAACTACATCAACTGGTGAAGAGCTAGAGGTGGTGGTGTATGTCGACATAAATAATGTCAGGAAGAAGAGGAGGGATATTCTACAGTGGGACTTCAGAGAACTCGGAAGAAGGCTGAAAAGCAGGACTTCCAGGGTGGTTATCTCCTGTTTGCTTCCAGTTCCTCAGGCTGGAGAGCACAGGAACAGGGAGATAATGGACTTGAATGTGTGGCTGAGGAACTGGTGCAGGAGGCAAGGATTGAAATTCTTGGATCACTGGGGTATGTCTTGCGGCAAGGATAAATTATACAAGATGGACGGATCGCACCTTAATAGATGGGGGAGCCAGCATTCTGGCAGGCAGGTTTGCCACTGCAACACAGGGATGTTTAAACTGAGTAATGGGGTGGAGGGGACAAACTGGAAATTCAAAAAGAAAGTTAAAAGAAAAGTGAGAATAAGAGAAGTTAAGAAAGACAACAGAATCAATGGAGCAGAAAACTCAAGGAGGAATCATACAGTATGGTCAAGTGAAATAGGGATTGATAGGAAGGGTAAGGGGAGTAACAAATTAAAAATATTATATATGAATGCACAAAGCATAAGAAATAAGGTGTATGAGCTTGAGACTCAGTTGAAATTGTAGTGGGGACAACTGAGACATGGCTTCAAGTGGACAGGACCTGGGAAATGAATATTCAAGGCTATACGTGCTATCGTAAGGACAGACTGACGGGCAGAGGAGGTAGGGTGGCCTCATTGGTGAGCAATGATACTCAGTCCCTTGCAAAGGAGGACATAGAATCAGGAGATGCAGAGTCAGTATGAATAGAGCTGAGAAATTCTAAGGGTAGAAAGACCTTAATGGGAGTTATCTACAGGCCCCCAAACAATAGTCTGGATGTAGGGTGTAAGTTGGATAAGGAGTTGAAATTGGCCTGTCGCAAAGATGTTACTACAGTTGTTATGGGGGATTTCAACATGCAGGTAGACTGGGAGAATCAGGATGGTACTGCACCCCAAGAAAGGGAGTTTGTGGAGTGCCTCCAAGATGGATTCTTAGAACAGCTTGTACTGGACCCTACCAGGGAGAAGGCAATTCTGGATCTGGTGTTATGCAATGAACCAGATTTGATCAGGGACCTCAAAGTAAAGGCGTCATTAGGAGGTAGTGACCATAATATGATAAGTTTTAATCTGCAATTTGAGAGGGAGAAGAGAGAATCGGAAGTGTCAGTATTGCAGTTGAACAAAGGGAGCTATAGAGCTATGAGGGAGGAGCTGGTCAAAGTTCAATGGTGCAATACCCGAGCAGGGATGGCAGTGGAACAACAATGGCAGGTATTTCTGAATATAACGTAGAAGGTGCAGGATCAGTTCAATCCAAAGGGGAGGCAGGGGCGGCCGTGGCTGATAAGGGAAGTTAAGGACTGTATAAAGAAAAAAAAGAGAAGTATAACATAGTAAAGATGAGCAGGAAGCCAGAGGACTGGGAAACGTTTAAAGAGCAACAGAGGAAAACTAAAAAGGCAATATGTGGAGAAAAAAGAAAGAGGTACAAAGGCAAACTGGCCTAAAATATAAAGGAGGATAGTAAAAGCTTTTTTAGGTATGCAAAAAGAAAAAAAATGGTTAAGAGTAAAATTGGGCTCTTGAAGACAGAAATGGGTGAATTTATTATGGGGAACAAGGAAATGGCAGAAGAGTTGAATAGCTACTTTGGATCTGTCTTCACTGGGGAAGACACAAGCAATGTCCCAAATGTAATAGTGGCTGAAGGACCTAAGGTAATGAAGGAACTGAAGAGAATTATATTAGGCAGGAAATGGTGTTGGATAGACTGTTAGGTCTGAAGGCTGATAAGTCTCCGGACCCGATGGTCTGCATCTCAGGGTACTTAAGGAGGTAGCTCTAGAAATCATGGACACAATGGTAATCATTTTCCAATGTTCTATTTTTCCAGGATCAGCTCCTGTGGATTGAAGGATGGCTAATGTTGTCCCACTTTTCAAGGAAGGAGGAAGAGAGAAAACAGGGAATTATAGACCAGTTAGCCTCACATCAGTGGTGGGAAAGATGCTGGAGTCAATCATAAAAGATAAAATTATGACTCATTTGGATAGCAGTAACAGGATAGGTCAGAGTCAGCATGGATTTACGAAGGGGAAATCGTGCTTGACTAATCTTCTGGAATTTTTTGAGGATGTAACTCTGAAGATGGACAAGGGAGAGCCAGTAGATGTAGTGTACCTGGACTTTCAGAAAGCCTTTGATAAAGTCCCACATAGGAGGTTAGTGAACAAAATTAGGGCACAGGGTATTGGGGATAAAATACTGATTGGGATTGAAAACTGGCTGGCTAACAGGAAGCAAAGAGTAGTGATAAATGGGTCCCTTTCGGAATGGCAGGCAGTGACCAGTGAGGTACCACAAGGTTCAGTGCTGGGACCGCAGCTTTTTACAATTTGCATTAATGATAAAGATGAAGGAATTAAAAGTAATATTAGCAAATTTGCTGATGACACAAAGCTGGGCGGCAGGGTAAAATGTAAGGATGATATTATGAGAATTCAGGGTGGCTTGGACAGGCTGGGTGAGTGGGCAGATACATAGCAAATACAGTTTAATGTGGATAAATGTGTGGTTATCCACTTTGGTGGCAAGGACAGGAAGGCAGATTACTATCTAAGTGGAGTCAAGTTAGATAAAGGGGAAGTATAACAAGATCTAGGTGTTCTTGTATATCAGTCGATGAAAGCGAGCATGCAGATACAGCAGGCAGTGAAGAAAGCTGGCCTTCATAACAGGAGGAATTGAGTAAACGAGCAAAGAGGTCCTTCTGCAGCTGTACAGGGCCCTGCTGAGACCGCATCTGGAGTATTGGTCTCCAAATTTGAAGAAGGACATTCTGGCTATTGAGGGAGTGCAGTGTAGGTTCACGAGGTCAATTACCAGAATGGCGGGACTATCATATGTTGAAAGATTGGAGCGACTGGGCTTGTATAGACTTAAGTTTAGAAGAATGAAAGGGGATCTGATTGAGACGTATAAGATTATTAAAGGATTGGACACTCTGGAGGCAGAAAGCATGTTTCCGCTGATGGGTGAGTCCAGAACCAGAGGACACAGCTTAAAAATAAGGGCTAGGCTATTTACAACAGAGTTGAGGAGAAACATCTTCACCTAGAGAGTGGTGGATATATAGAATGCTCTGCCCCAGGAGGCAGTGTAGGCCAAATCTCTGGATACTTTCAAGAAAGAGGTAGAGCTCTTAAAGATAATGGAATCAAGGGTTATGGGGATAAGGCAAGAACAGGATACTGATTGTGGATGATCAGCCATGATCATAATGAATGATGGTGCTGGATCGAAGGGCTGAATAGCCTACTCCTGCACCTATTGTCTATAATATTCAAGTCTGAGATTAATAATAACTTTGGTATTCTAAGATCATTTAATTGAACTCCTTCCTTAGGAAATATGCCTAGCACATTACTCCAGTGAAAGATTGATGATTTCAAAATCTTCCACACCATTTGTGACTGGATTCATTTGTGGTAATGAACATTTGCAATGACCATCTCCAACAAAACAGAATGTGACTAATACCTTTGATGTTAAATGGCATTTCCATTGGCGAATTTCCCACTATCAGCATCCTGGAACTTATCATTGATCAAGAAGTGTCAAAGGAGACTAAAGACTAAAGTCCTAATACAAACCAAAGATATGAGAAAGCGGATAAGTCCTGGCAAATGATAAAAACAGCAAAAGGTGACAAAACAAATAGTATGAGCTGCAAAAAGAGAGTATGAAAAGCAACACAATAAACATTTGCAATCATATCAGAAAAAAAGCTATTTAAAAGCAATGTGCATCCTTTAAAAGCTGATAAATGGTACAAAAATTAAAGAAAGGAAGAATAAGAATTAAAAATCAAATAATTACTGTGTTCAGCATTTATAGTCAAGGAGGATAACATGCTGGACTTACAAAAAAATGAATACTACATGAAAAGAAGGGACTTACTCAATTCAAGCCAATTAACAGTAATGAAGAAAGTAATGACAGTAACTAATGAATGTGTCTCTAGGATCTGATGGTTTTCATCGAGATTGAAAACAAGTGCAAAGTTCTTGTTTTCTCATGGCCTTCCAAAGTTCTCTGGATTCAGGAAGCATTGGAAAATTGTAGATGGTACTTTATTATTTAAGAAAGTTAAGAGAGGGAAATCAAGAAATTACAGACTAATTAGATTAACATCTGTTGTTAAGAAATTACTACTATCTCCAATTAGGGATAGAGAAACAGAACACCTCAAACATTTTCAGTTGATCAGAGAGAGCTGGCATGGATTTGTAAAGAGTAAATCATATCTACCGAACCTGATGGCATATTTTTGAAGAGCTGACTGAAATCCTGATGAAGTGCTCATGTTCGAAACGTCAGCCCTCCTGCTCCTTGGATGCTGCCTGACCAGCTGTACTTTTCCAGCACCACACTTTTTGACTCTGTTCTCCAGCACCTGCGGTCTTCTCTTTCTCCCCCTGACTAAAATACATGTGGTAAGTAGGGGAATGTCTAGGGATAAAAATGGAAAATTCTGGAGAACCTCAGGTTTGGCAGCATCTCTGGAGAGAAAAACAGCTAACATTTCAAATCTTCGATGAAAAGGCATAATGGACTTAAGAAATTAACTCCGTTTTTCTCTCTGCACAGTTGCTGCTATTCATGCTGAGTTTCTCCAGAACGTTGTTTTTATTTTGGATCACTAGCATCCAGAGTATGTTGCATTTATTAAAAAGGCTGAGGACTTCTTAAATGTGAACCATCAGAAAGCATTTAACAAAATCCCTCATGAGAAATTATTAGCTCATGGAGGTAGAGGCAAAAGATTTTTAGTTTAGAAAGGCATTATGTGTCAGCACAGTCTTGGTGAGCTAAAAGACTCGCCACACAAGAGATGCAAGATCATTAACCAAAAACTGAGGTAACTTTAATCTTTAAAAATGCATTGCATTATCCATATCTAATCTTTGTGTATGTGAGATAAAATGGGTAATTTGAGTAAAACATGAGATAATAAACTTCTTTAAACTCACAAAAGCTTTCTGCTGACTAAATTAATTTGTATACACACTTCAAGAGATAAAAATAAATGACATATTTCTCTCCATAAATACCAATGATTACATCAAAAGAAGTGACATACTCTGTCCTTGATAATAGCTAGAAAACTCAATTATAAGAAGTGAAATAACATTTTTCTATTACATAAATCCATGGTTAGACAACACCTGGATTATTGCGATCAGTTCAGGGCACCAAATCTTAGGAAGGATATACCAGCCTTGGAGAAAGTGAAAATTTAAATGGTATAATGCAAAATTTGCTTTAGTGCACAAATCATTTTGGCTAAGGTGCCAGACTAAGCCCAGCCACTTCCAGAATGGCACTAATCTGATCATGGTGTTGCTGATGGTGATGGTTTGGGTGTCATGTACTAATGCTGGAAATATGCAGAAGATGATTGTGATGCAATTCTGCATCTAATAGCAATTTGACATGCTATTGTTTAATCTAATCTGTCCAGTTAATGCTTGATAATGCAAATTTGAAATGTGTTCAGCTGCACCATCAACCCCTGACTTGCATGGTCTAAAGGCAACCATTGAAATTTAGGGCAGTCACATATTATTACCTACAACTTTTGCAGAGTTTGTGAAAGTTCTGTGGAGCTAAAGTACTTCTGGAATATTGATAATGTCTGTAGCAAGTGGTGCTGGACTTTGGGATAGTGTTTTCTTTATGGGAGGTGTATACCACTTGCTGTAATCCATGGTTATAGTTGCAGCCCCAACCAGAGCGGCAAAATCAGAGGCAGACAAAACACTGACATCAAAGAAGTCAAACTGCTCACAGAAACAGAAGGAGATGGGCTCTCGGCACACAGACGTAGGAAGCTAGAATTTTCAGGAACCACTTCCCATGCTTGTACCTAAGAGAGAAATAGAGGATAGAATCTTCCAAGCACTGAAAGACTTGGACATTGGCAAAAAAAAGTTGGGAAAATTGTGTTAGCTAGGTAGAGAGAAGCTCCTCAGTGTTGAAAGCAAACGGTCCCAATTTTCTATCATGTGTCGTACATGTGACTGAGATCTTTGCTCATGAATGGCAAAAGACTTATTTGCATGTATTAGATGAATGGGCTTCTCATTATTCCCTAATATCACTCATTAGTATATTGCTTTCCATTCTCCCACCTGCCAGAGAGAAAGAAGGAGACATTAACAAATCCTGATCTGAGAGTCAGAGAAGTTATGTGGTAAATCCAGCTCACGTTTTGCTTCTGCAGACCTCCATCATGGATAACAGGCACCAACAGCTGAGGGTACAATCCAGGTGTGTGTATACAAACTCCTTGCCCATACCACCTCCCCCAACCCCACCCTGAACACTGTCATCCTTCATGTACCAGGAGACGGATTACCATCTTCGACTGGTTCTATGATCCTCATGGAGCCCAGTAAAGAGCTGGAGTCAGACTGTTAAAATGACAACAGGTCCGCCAAAGCATCAATACTTTCTCAATGTAAACCCATCAACCTTTTATTTGAATGCAACCCAAATAAAGTCTTAACTTGAGTCGTCAGCAGCAAAACGCAAGTGTGACCTTATCTCCTGCAGACCTGGCATATACTCCACCCTTTCTCATGAGTCTGTTTGCAGCCCACTCACTCTTGGTGAGTCACTGCATTTAGTACTCTCTCTATATATTACACTCTGAAATACTCACCACACCAGTGTCTCAGTTAATGCCTGCCAATGTCAGGTAAAGTAAAAGTGTTTATCCCTCAGAATCTGATTTCCTTAGAGACACACTGATTTGGATAAAGGACAAGTTATGCAGCTGTGTGGCTAGTTCTGATGTTGGTGTGAAGGTGCATTCACTGAACTTGACTACTTGAGCGAGATCCTTCAATTTGTTTTTAGCAGTGCATTCAAATCAGTGGTATCACATTCTTATTATTGAACATTGTGATTCCTCTGCTCCCACTGTCTTTTCCTGTGCTGTACTGAGCAACCTGGCTCCCTAAAGGAAGAGAAAGAACCTTCCTTCTCCAGTCCATCTCCCACAAGAGCAATTCCAGCATGGCATCTAACAACTTGGAAGTGCACTCTCCTGTGTGTTGTACCATACAAGTGGCAAATGAAATTGAATGTGGACAAGTTTAGAATTATACATTTTAGTAGGAAAAACAAGGTGAGACAGAGAAAATATTGGATTGAATTTTAAGGGGGGTGTAGATAGAGAGACACCTGGGGCATATGTGCACAAACCATGGAAATTTAACTCATAGAGGTTAAGATGTTGTTTAAAAAGACATATAAAATAAGAGACATTATAAATAGAAAGACAGAGTACAACAGCAGAAATATAATGATGAACTTTGATAAAATGCTGGTTTTACTTCAGCTAAAGTATTGTATCAAATTATCACATTTAAGAAAGAATGTGCAGGTTTTCAAGAGGGTGCAGAAAAGCTTTTAAGAGATAGTCCCAGGGTTGGGCAGCTTTGGTTATATTGCTAGATAGGGGAAAGAAGCAAGCGGCTGGAAGAACTCAACAAGCCAGGCAGCAAGGGAAACTGGCACTGTTTTTCTTTGAGAAAAGAAGGTTAAGAGGAGATTTGCCAGAGATTTTCAAATGCATGCCATTCCAAACAGAGATGATAGGGAGAAACTGTTCCAATTGTTGAGAACTAGAGAACACAGATTTAAATTGGTGGGCAAAAGAACCAATGGTGACACGAGGAAGACCTCCTGATGCTGTGAGTGGTGACAAACTGAGATGCACTGCCAGAGAGTGAGCTGGAGCCAGATTCACTGGTGGCTTTAAATAGGGAATTGGGTTAACATCTGAAGGAAAAACATGTATAGAGCTACAGGAAGAAAAAGCATGGTAACTGGCCCAGCTGAGGTACTTCTGCAGACAGCTGGAACACAAGTGACCAATTGGCCTTTTTATGTGTTGCAACCATTCTATGATTTTCTGATTGTGTCACTCCTGAAGGTTTTCAAATATTGCATAAATAGCTTTAAACATTGCTGCATTCAGACTGCACCACACCTTTAAGAGATATAGTTTGGTTTAAGGTAGCACACATGAACTTTAGCTGGTGCCAACCTTACATAATAACACAGGAACAGGACTGGTGATTCAGCCCATCAAGCCTGCCCTGCCATTCAATACAATCATGCTGATCAAACACATCAATGCCTTTTACTCAACGCATTCCCCATTTTCCTGCATGCCATTGGTAATTAGAAATCTAACAAATTCTACCTTAAAAAGACAGTTGGGCAGAGTTGCCTTGTTAGTAAGAGCTGAAATTAAGTCAATAGCAAGAAATGATATAGAGTTGGAAGGTGTAGAATCTGTGTGGGTAGAGTTGAGGAAGTGGAAAAAAGATTCTAATGTGAGTTATGTACAGGGCCTCTGGCAATAATTAAAATGCGGGGAAGAAAATAAATCTGGAGATAGAAAAGGCATGTAAGAAAGGCACGTTTACATTAATCGTGCAGGTCCTCAATATGCAGGTGGACTGGGAAAATCAGGTTGGTGGTGGATCCCATGGAAAGGAATTCATGAAATATCAATCAAATTTTTTTTTGGAGTATCTTGCGGTAGAGCCCATTAGGGAACAGGCAGTTCTGGATTTGGTGATATGTAATGAGATAGATTTGATTAGGGGGCTGAAGTTGAAGGAATCCTGAAGAGGCTGTGATCACAGTATGATAGAATTCACATTGCTATTTGACAGGGAGAAGTTGGAGTCAGATATAATGATATTACAGTTGAGTAAAGGAAACCACCAAGACATGAGGGAGTTGCTGGCCAGAGTTAACTCTAAGGGTGGTTTAGCAGGAAAGACTATGGAGCAGCAATGGCAAGAGTTTCTATGGATAACTGGGGAGGCACAGCTGAAATTCATCCCAATGAAGAATAAACATACTAAAGGAAGGTGAGGCAAACATGGCTGACAAAGGAATTTAGGGACAGTATAAAAGCAAAAGAAAAATCATACAATGTGGTGAAGACTAATAGGAAGCCAGAGGATTGAGAAGTCTTTAAAAACCAGCAGAGGTTAACCAAAAAAGCAATAAACAGGGAGAAGATGAAATATGAGGCAATTTAGCGAGCAATATAAAAGAAAATTGCAAGAGATTTTTAGATATATAAAAGAGAGAGGCAAGAGGTTGTGGAGGCCAAGTCAATGAATGTATTTGACAGAGCTAGGTTCCTGATTAGTAATGGGAGCAAGGATTACAAGAAAAAGGCAGGAGAATGGGTTTTAGAAACGTATCAGCCAGGATCGAACGATAGAGCAGATTTGATGAGTGGCATGGTCTTATTCTGCTCCTATATCTTACTGCTTTGTAGTAAACATACTCAAAGTTGAGCTTCCACAGCTCTCGGTGATAGGGAATTCCAAATGTTCACAAATCTCTGAGTAAAAGTATTCCCTTTCATCTCAGACCAAAGTGGCTTCCCTTTATCCTTCAGTTGTGCCCTAGGACTTTAGGTTTCCCAAACCAGGAGAAAACATGAACTCATGGCCTCTGGTGAGATGACAGCCACTCAGCAGCTTCAGCACAAGGCTGCCTGCCACAACAAAGAGATGAGCAACCAGCATAAAATCTGCAGCCTGCCTGCATCACTTCAATCGGGCAAAGGTGAATTGCATACTCTAATCTGTAATGAGATGACATAGTATATGATGATATAACAGTGCCATCAGCAGTCACGTGCTAGAAACTTAAAGAGAACAGTATGCACCAGAGACACACACATTTACCTGTAGAGAAGCAGGTACTATAGTGTAAATAATAGCAGAAAGGTACCAGAGTCAGACTTTAGCTGCTCTTAGATACAGCAAGTTACTAATTTCTAAATGTTATATTAAATAAGGAACCAAACCACATACCATGAACCTCAAGCCCATTTCAATTCAGTTCTGATTCAATTTAGTCTCTAAGGTTAAACTATGAGGAGAAATTATGCAGACAAGGTCGTAATTTAGAGTATTGGAGGCTAATTTGATCAAAGTTTTCAAGGTAAAGGAGAATTGATGGGTTTCTGCTACCTGGTGAATCAATGACTAGTAGACATTGCCCAAACACTTCTTCACTCCATTATATAAATCTTTTCATCTATCATCCCTAAAAGCAGTTCACATTATATCATCAATTCAGGGTTGATGATTTCCATTAATCAAAATTCTTAAAAGAAATATCAAATAAAAATAGGTTTACTTATTTTCACAAATGCTTATCCAACTGTCAACCATGTGTCAAAGGTAAACACAATTGCAGCAAGCTCCTTCATCAATAAAGTTTTCATATTGAACCTTGGACATTCTTTTAAATAAATATATACAGGAATTCTTAAACTTTTATTTTACAACACCCGCAGTACTTTTAGGGTGAAATTCCAGAATTCAACATGATGGCAGCGAAGGAACAGCGATATATTTCCAAGTCAGGATAATACAAGTTTGGAGGAACTTTGCCAGTGGTGATGTTGCCACATGTCAGCTTAGCTTTTAGGGGGCAGGCGGCCACAGATTTGGAAGATGCTGTCAAAGGAGTCTTGACTAGTTGTTGTCGTGCGTCTTGTAGATGGGACATATCCACTGCTACGAGAGTGCGCTCATGATAGTGAAAATGAATACGTTTATTCATTCACTGAAATGTGGGATTAGCTGGAAAGGCCAGGATTGTTTGCCCAAGTCTAACTGCCCTTGAGAAAATACTGGTGAGCCCCCACCTACAGCTACAGTTCATTAAGTTAGGGTAGGTACACCCATTATGCTGTTTGGAAGGGATTCCAGGATTTTGATCCAGTAGTACTGAAGGAACAGTGATTTAATTCCAGTCCAAGTCAGTGTGTAGATTGGAAGGGAATTTGCAAGCTCTGGTGTCCACGATTGCCTTTTTAAGTGGTGAAAGTCACAGATTTGTAAGTGCTGTCAAAGCAGCGTGGCTGCGTTGCTATATGATATTTTATATATGATACACACTGCTCTGCATCAGAGATAGAGGGAATTGATGTTTAAGGTAACTAATGAGATGCCAACCAAGAAAGTGGTGTCAAATATCTTCAGTTTTGGAATTGCACGCATCCAGGTAAGTGAAGTGCATTCCTTCACGTTCCTGATTTGTGCCTTTGTAGGTGGTGGACAAGCTTTTGAGTGACAGAAGGTGAGTTACCTCCATAGAATTTCTGGCCTATGACCTGCTTTTGTAGACTTGGACTGTTTATATGGCTAGTCCAGTTCAGTTTCTGGTCACTGGTAGCCACCAGGGTATTAGTTACATATGGGAATTATTGAATGTCAAAGGAAGACAGATAGATGCAAGGTCTCTTATTTACGAGCTCAGCACTTGCCACATATCAGCCCAACCCTGCTATGCATAAACATGGACTGCTTCAGTTTCTGAGAAGGTCAAATGAAATTGGACAATATGCAATCTTCAGCAAACATCCTCACTTTTGACATTATGATGGAGGAAGAGTAATTGAAGCAGCTTAGAACACTACCCCAAGGAACTTTTGTAGCACTGTCCTGGGTTTGAGATGATTAGTCTCCATCAACAACCACCTTCCTTGTGCCAGGAATCTGGGGAGTTTTCCATCTAATCCTGTATTCAATTTTGCTCGGGCTCCTGGATGCCAGGTTGAATCAAATACTGCCTGATGTCAAGAGCAGCCACGCTCACCTCACTTCTGAGTTAAGCTTATTTTTATACTTAGAATGAGTTTGAAATCAAATTTGAAACCCAGTGCCCCTCAAGGGACCTATCTTAAACAAGTATGTTGCAAATTTAACTTGACATTACAACTTAATAACTCCATTTCACCAATTGTGCAGTCAGCACTATTCATTCAGACAATACCTATTCTAACAGAATGTTGCCATTGAACAGAAGATTATAGTATAACAAAGCTTCATCATCCTTACGATTCATAGGAATCTACTGAGCACAGTTTGTAAACTAAAATAATTGCACTATTTCGAGTTAACTTGTAACTAGCCAGTTCAATCAAATTTGATTTAAAATGCTATTTTGCTCATATTCACTTGTCTCTTTGCAAGGCATCAAATTTAAAAACAGGGTCAAAATGCTCTATTCCTGCAAACTCCTTGAAGTGAATGCATTGTAAAACTACCAAAAATAGAGGACTGTCTTAAAAGCAGCAGCAAAAACCAAACCATTTTAAATATGTTTGTGATTCTGCAAGAAAGGATGGTCCCTATCATAATTACCTTTCCACACGCAAAAGCCATAGTATGAATGAGCAGTTGATGCTTAAATCCAAGTTGTGGCTGGACACATATACATCACCTCTCAGTTGAACTTTTAGATCTACATCTCACAAACTTGCTTTGTTAAGTGTGACGCTCATAGATCATCAAACAAAGTGCAGCATGTGGGTACCTACGTTAAAGGGTCCTTAGGGGATCATTTTGAAGTTAACAATATATTTTGAAGAATGCAACAGCTCTAAGATGCCTTTGACAGAAGGCAATGACTGAAACTTTCATCAAAGCTTCAACATCTTCTCTTGACATTTGAATTCTTAACATGGAAACCTGGTTGAAGAAGACTGCCTTTTCCACCTTTAAATGTCTTGGTAATCCTTAACAGACTAAGCAAGACTTTGTTGAAGATTCTAGGCCCTGGTATATCAATGCTTTGTGCATGTGCTGTGAAAGAAATCAAAGCTGAAGATGTTGATTCATTATACATTCCCTCATGTTAATTCCCAAAAATGCGTTTATCATTAAGATAAGAGCAATAGTAGGCCATCTGTGCTTTTGAGACCATAAAAGGAAGTTGTGTCAGGATACTAATGTATTGCAAAACACGTTCATTCTAGAATACAACTGAAGTACAAGAGGATCTATCTCACTCTCAGGGATCATTATACATGGCAACCAGTCACCTTTTAATATCGACCCCATTGATGTAAAATCAACAATGATCATATGCCTGAAGTTAAGGGAATATTCTTCATGCAGTTGTCATCCTTGGTACTGTGGTGAAATTCTTACCTGTGAAGCAAAAGACACTTATTATTACTCAGCTGGAGTATTAGGTACAGCTTGTAAACTAAAATAATTGTATTATTTTGTACAGTTGTGCGCACCACATGATAGAAAAGATGTGAATGCATTGAACAGAGTGCAAAAGAATGGTTCCAGGGTTGAAAACTTTCAGTTATGAGGAAAGATGGAAGAATTGAAGACTGCTCAGCTTGGATATAAAAAGATTAAGATGCAATCTGAGGTTTATTAGATCATGAGGAAGTTGGAAACAGTAGATGGGGAGAAACTGTTCCCACTCATATAATGATCAAGAACCAGAGGCCACAGATTTAAAATGGTTTGCAAAAGAAGTAATTGCAAGATGAGGAAAAGCTTTCTCACACAGCAAGTCCTCAGGGTATGAAATGCACTGCCTGAAAGTTTAAGGGAGGATTTCATATTCTTGGGGCATTGACACCAGTTCTGGGCAAGGTCAGTACTGGCTGGACTACAAAGCAGCTGGACCGTGACTGATGTGCTAAGCAAAGTATTTGCTGGAGTGATTGGGGAGGTTTAAACTAAAATGGCAGGGGGATGGCAATCTGATGGGAGTCAAAGGAAAGGCAATCAAGGACAAGAACAAAAGACAGAAAATGGAATACGTAGTGATAGACAGTGAAATCAAGAGGAGAAAGTGAGGACTGCAGATGCTGGAGATCAGAGCTGAAAATGTGTTGCTGGAAAAGCACAGCAGGTCAGGCAGCAAGGTAAGGAGCAGGAGAATCGATGTTTCGGGCATGAGCCCTTCCTGTCTAAAGCCATTCCCAGCATCATCCCTACAGTGAAGAAGTCAATATACAACTGATGCTACCATTCTTTGCCCCTTGTGTTTCTCAGCTCTCTCTATACAGATTCCATTGCAGCTAATATCCTTCCTCACTATTGCGTTAATTTTCCCTTTAACCAGCAATACAACTCCACCACATTCTTCCATTTTGTCTGTTCTTCCTAAAGACTGAATACCCTTGGATATTCAATTCCCATCCTTGGTCACTCTGTAGCTATATATCTGAAATTCCTACTATATTATACCAGTTTTCATCTATTTGCATGGTTAATTAATGCACTTTATTGCAAAAAAATGTTTGCTAAACATTTAGGTACAAAGTCTTAAGGCTTTTATTTTAACATTACTTGTCCCATTCCTATTATTTTTTACTCTGTCCTTGTTTGAACCTGGCTCTTGATTTCAGATAACGCCCCCCTCCACCCCCCCCCCCCCCCCCCCCCCCCCCCCCCCCCACCAACCCACCGTCCCCTCTTGGCTCCTTCCCCTGCCACCGCAAGAATTGCAAAATCTGCACCCACACCTCCTCCCCTACCTCCATCCAAGGCCCCAAAGGAGCCTTCCACATCTATCAGAGATTTACCTGCACTTCCACACATCATTTACTGTATCGGTCACTCTCGATGTGGTCTCCTCTACCCTGGGGTGACAGGATGCCTACTCGCAGAATGCTTCAGAGAACATCTCCCGGACACATGCACAAAACAACGCCACAGTCCAGACACCAAACACTTTAACCCCCCTCTCTCATGCCCCCAAGGACATGCAGGTCCTGGGCCTCCTCCACTGTCATACCCTTACCACCCAACGCTGGGAGGACGAATGCCTCATCTTCCTCCTTGGGATCCTCCAACCACATGGGATTAATGTGGATTTCACCAGTTTCCTCATTTCCCATCCCCTCCACCTTATTCCAGGTACAACCTTCCATCTTGATACCGCCCTCACAACCTGTCGTACCTGTCCATTTACCTTCCCACCTATCTCCTCCACCCCCCACCTTCATCTACCTCTCGCATTCTCAGCTACCTTCCTCTCAGACCCACCCCCTTCCAATTTTTCTCTCATTCCCCTTGGGCCACCCCCTCATTCCTGATGAAGAGCTTATGCTCAAAACATCGATTCTCCTGCTCCACAGACACTGCCTGACCAGCTTTACTTTTCCTGCACCACACCCTTTGACTATTTCCAATGACAGGCAATCCAAAACCAGGGGATACAGTCCAAGGATTCAGGTTTAGTGAGATCAGTATTGAACTTATTTTGTACTGAAATAAGGAGAATTTCTTCACCCAGAGATTGGCAAATCTTTGAAATTTGCTTCCACAGAAAACAGTAGAGGAAAAAATCATGATTTCATGGAGTTGATATAGCACTTGGGCTAAAGAAATCAAAAAATATGGGGGAGAAAAACCGGGAACAGGCCATTAGGTTGGATAATCAGCCATGATCATAACAAATGGCAGAGCGGACCCAAAAGGCAAAATGGCCTCCTCTGCTCCTTTTTGCCATATTTCTATGAAGAGCCAATGCAGAAATGATGGGCTGAATGTCCTCCTTCCACACATAACACTTCTGTGTAAAAGTCATGGGTTCAGTCCAACAAAGAGACTTCAGCACATAATTTTGGATGGCACTTCTGTGTGGTGCTGTGGGAGTGGCAAGGGCAAAAGCATTAAAAGTCTCAGCCGGAATGCCGTGGGGGCCACAGACTTTGTTATACTTCTGGCACTGATGACTTGCTGCAGCTCCCTATCAATAGGACTCCATTGACTCCACAGTACGTATCCCACAGATCTGGGAGAAGTAAGGCTTGATTCCCCCACCCACTCCCAACATTAGTATTGCAGCAATTATAACTATTATTGAAAAGGAAAATGAATCACATTACAGAATTTATTAAGGCATTCACCTCTTGTTCATCTTGAAAATCTTGAGACATAATTATTGTGGCTGTGAAAATCCTCCCAAGGACCCACTGTGATGACGAATCCAAGAGAAATGTCAAGAACACCACCAGAAACTCTTCATTATGTTCAACAACCTGACCAAAGCATTGACTCAGTGAATCACAAGCATCTGTGGTTTGTTCGCCAGATTTTGATGTCCAAAAAACTCATCAAATCCTAAATAAGTTTCACATTGAAATCACTGCAAACATCTTGAGGAGGAGATCTGGAACTCCTCCTGGATCAAAATCGAGGTCAATGTCAAGCAACATTATATGATAATTTCCATACGGTTTACAACCTGCTTGACGGTGGCTATTCTTTCATTTGACTTGATTTATCATTGTCACATGTATCTAAGTACAGTGAAAAGTTGCCCTGTGTGCGGTACAGGAAGATCATTACACATAAATGATATGGTTATTGAACACAGTGTGGAATACAAAGTTACAGCTGCAAAGAAAGTACACGAAAAGCAAGATCAACATTAGATTTGAAATTTGAGAGGTCCATTCAGAAGTCATATAATGGCAGGGAAGAAGCTGTTCTTGAAATTGTTGATATGCATGCTTAGGGCTTTGTTTCTTCTGGCTGACTGGAAGAGATTGTAACTGGAGTGGGAAGGGGCTTTAATGATGTTGGCTGCCTTTCAGCGACAAGAGAAGCATAGATGGAGCCAATGGATGAAAGGTTGCCTTGCATGATGATCTGGGCTCTTCAAAGTTCAACCACACTCTTTGTGAATATTAAATACCTTCTAGCTGGAACCTCTCTAAATAGTAGACTCTATGCCAAAATTAAACTGACCATCATAGACATACATGACCTACAGATCACAAATGACTGCAGTATTATTGTACGCTCTGCAATAATTTGCAAGCCACTCTGTCTTTTCAATTCTGTCCACAGGAGACTTAGCCTGTCCTTAAATGTTGCCAAAACAGAATTCTGCAAACATTCCACTTTCCATATATTTTGAAGAGGAGATTCTGGAACATATTGAGCATTTCCAATACCTGACAAGTGCCTCTTTCAAAATACCTCTTTGACATTAAATAAGCTGCATTAACTCATCCTTGTACAAATCACAGCATCTGGTGTTTGACAACGAAGACGTCCGCAAGTCAACAAAGGCACTAGTGTACAAAGCAACTGTTGTCACCACACTCTTAAACAGTAGTGAGCCCTGAATTGTGCATCAGTGACACATAAGAGCAAAAAAGAAATTCCATTAACTGTGCCTCTTCCACATTCTCCAGATTCAATGAGAGCACCATCAAACAAAATGGACTAAATGCTGGGTCCAACTGTCCGTGAACCTTCTCCCCTGTCAGGTCCTGTTTCCTTAATTCTTAAGCGGCAGTGTTCCAGGAATGAACAAAGAAAATTGTACAAAGGCAGTCTGACCACTTCTTCTAGTGTGGCAACATTAACAATAATGGCTGGGAGGTGCTTGCTACTAATCATTCAAAATTGCAACAACTTTTCCATCAAGCTGCATCATGCTTTTAAGTCCAAGTTTAATATTGAGGCCAAGCAGCAGAAGAGAAGGGAAGAAAAGGAAACAAATCCTGCTTTCTAGATCCAACTACCTCTTGGGACATTGAGTCCCTTGTGTCCAGAGAGGTGTGTGTTAAGAATCAACTTGTTCAATCACAAAACAACACACAGTAGAAACTCACAACCAAGTAGATTTAATGTTCAAATCATGGGACAGTCAATGACAATGATGATAGCTTGGATGGAAGTACTAGGCTATTTCGGATAACATCCAATCAGATCAGACCTCAACCTAAGGCTCCATCTGCTTTCTCAAATGGGTATTAAAAAACATGTCACTATTTGAAGAACAGACCCAACGTTTTCTTCATTAAACAACATCAAAAACAGATGGTCTAATTATTTATCATAATACTGTTTGTAGACATTACTTGAGTGCAAATTGTCTGTTGCTTTTCATAAATTACAAGTGTGACTACATTTTCAGAGTCCTTCACTGGCTGAAACACACATTGTGAAATATTCAGCAGTTGTGAAAATACTATATAAATGCAGGACATTCACTTTCTCTTTTATGTGAGTCTCTTCTCAGTTTGACAGGTTACAAAAATCGCTGTCCTCTGACTATTGAATCAACCGCTTGAGGCATGCAAATTAAAGAAAGCAATAAAACTCATTTGCAAATGTTATACATTATCATGTTATTAAGACGTTGATGAATTACAATGCTCTTGAAAAATTGCAAACTCAACTACATTAATTGTCTTTTAATGCATATATTCGTTATAACTTGACAATGAACACCACACTTTGTCATTTCCTCGAGAAGAGTGGTTGTTAGATTTTGCATGTGTCCATTAGTAATACTGCACTTTTTTTTATTGATTTCTGACTGGTTTTATCTTTTTGAACATGTAATTAGGCAGCATGCAATATGGCACCCTCCCCATACATCTTTCTATCTATCATGCAGTAATTTCTTCAGTTCATTACCCCTCCTCATAGTACTCTTTCAATTTTTCTCATGCTGTATACTCAGGGCTCCATACATAAATTTATAATTTTTGTAGCCAAGAATATTCCACCATTTGTTTTGTGAATAAAAATGAAGGCTTTAAACACTGTTTAACAATAGATTTCTAAGAATTTCAAAGAAATTGATGGGAATTCGCAATAGATAAATTAGCAATTGTAGAGAGAAAAGATAAAATTATCAGTTCAAATCTAAACCCTCATGAGAAACTTCTGATTTTTATTCAGATTGTCTTCTTGTGTCAGTTATTTATTTTAGTTAGCATTTATTTACAATATTGAGCCATGGAAACATTGAATTTGTACATATTTAATAATACTGTAAAAGAATCAAAGGCTATTTATACAAGATGATAACGCTATATATTGGCATCCATCTTCAGCCAGAAAATATTATCTAAATGACCCATCTTAGTTTCGCCCAGAGGTCAACAACTTCACAATTGTCAGTTTTCAGTCAATTTAAGTCATTCCACATGATACCAAGAAACAGCTGAATGCACTGGATATGCAAAGGGATGGTCCTAACAATATTCTGTTATAGCAATAATATTGAACTTTACTGCTGTGGAACTAGCTGTACCTAGCCAAATTCCAGTACAGCTGCAACATTGGCATCTACCCAGCATTGTGAAAAATCGACCAGGTATGTCCTGTGCACAAAAACAAATAGGAAAAGTCCAACACAATGTTAAACTGCATTCAGTCAGGTCTTGAAGTAAAGTAATAGAAGGGGCCATCGACACTGCTAATTACTAAGGAATCTGTGGATGAGTCTTGATTGCACTTGCTATTTGATGTGTTCCAAGCACAGAATTGGATTGCTTCCAACAATGGAATCTTGCCAATGAATGTTTCCAATCCTTCAACGCCTCATATGGGTTTATTCACATCACAGATTCCCTGAGGTAACTTAAGGCCAACAGAGTACCCAGGAAAAGAGTCTGAACCATTAAAGATCTCCTAATGTAGGTTCTCATTTAGTCACACTCAGCTACTGTACTACACCACTACAGAATGGCTTCACGTAAGTTTTTGATGGACTGCAAGCTGTGAACCCAATATCTTCACCTACCTCATATGCTAAAGCCAAGAATCACGGTTCAGAGCTCATGATTAGGTAACACTGGAAATGGGCGAAGGTGAAAGAGTCTGAAGAAGGAATCGACAGAGAGAGGGTACAGTGATTGAGAAGCTGTAATAGCCAAGTTTGTTACCTTGCCCATAAGGAAACTAGCAATCTGATGCATTGAGACAAGAGATGACCAATTATATAACTTCTGGTTGCTCTAGAAGTAATTGCACTGAAATAAAACAAATCCAATGCGGTGATGCTCTATATAAACACTGAATATCACAGAAAAACTAAGCAAGATAGATCCACTGAGCTAGATAACAAAGACTAAGCATTGTAGCAGAATAGCACAGTGAGTAGTGTCATAGGAGACAAACAAGATGAGAAAGATTAAGAGGAATGATGTACTCTGGTCATAGTAACAAACAATATTGTTAGTAACATTGGTTAGGTGCTGTCGCAGTGACATGGCAGAGGCAATAAGATTATTGGAGAAAATCAAAAAGGGAGTTGCAGGAAAGATTAACATAGATGAAGAAGACAAGAAGAATGTTGAAGAGTAAAAAGAGATTGAACATGGGCCACTAGTCTCTGAAGTTAGATGCTAGTAGATAAAAAATGCAGTGAGCAACTACAGTCATGTGCAGCATTAGCACTAAGAACTGATTGGTTACCTTTTTAGTGAAAATGAGGCTGAAAGAGAAGAAGGCAAGACTAATAGATGAAATGAGAAAGACATTATGGCTGAAGAGAATAGTACTAAACAAAAACATAGGATAAGAAACACAATAGGGGAAACCAGAGGAAAGTTTGGTTTGGTAGGGAAGCAGGAGACAGAAAATAGAATGGGAAGTTAAAATAGCTCTAGGTATCAATTTTTGTACCAAAACCTTTACAAGCTCCTCACACTAGTTTTTGAGGTGAGTATGAAGTGGACACAGCAAAAAAAGACAGAAATATATCATTTGATATTATACATTAAAAAAGATGACAGATTTAAAGAAACAGTTTGTTCTAGAGATAAGAAGCTGAGGGGTTATCTTTGCACTTCCAGAAGCTTCTCAATTAGACCAGAGAAAAGTAAGATTCAAACATTCTTTCCATGATCTAGCACAAAGGCAGCGTTTGGTATGCTTTCCTTTATTGGTCAGAGTATTGAGTACAGGAGTTGGGAGGTCATGTTGCAACTGTACAGGACATTGGTTAGGCCACTGTTGGAATATTGCATGCAATTCTGGTCTCCTTCCTATCGGAATGATGTTATGAAACTTGAAAGGGTTTAGAAAAGATTTACAAGGATGTTGCCAGGGTTGGAGAATTTGAGCTATAGGGAGAGGCTGAACAGGCTGGGGCTGTTTTCCCTGGAGCGTCGGAGGCTGAGGAGTGACTTTATAGAGGTTTACAAAATTATGAAGGGTATGGATAGGGTAAATAGGCTAAGTCTTTTCCCTGGGGTTGGGGAGTCCAGAACTAGAGGGCATAGGTTTAGGGTGGGAGGGGAAAGATATAAAAGAGACCTACGGGGCAACTTTTTCACACAGAGGATGGTACGTGTATGGAATGAGCTGCCAGAGGAAGTGGTGGAGGTTGGTACAATTGCAACATTTAAGAGGCATTTGGATGGGTATATGAATAGGAAGGGTTTGGAGGGATATGGGCCGGGTGCTGACAGGTGGGACTAGATTGGGTTGGGATATCTGGTCGGCATGGACGGGTTAGACCGAAGGGTCTGTTTCCATGCTGTAAATCTCTATGACTCTATAACTGAACAAGTTGTGTGCCAAATTTTCAAATGTCCGGGCGATTTCGCTCTCCGTTGATGCTACCAAAGCTAATGGGTTTTCCCATCACCTTCTGTCATATTTGTTTTCCAGGAGTACTTTGACTTTAATTAGGAAGTCAGAAGCCATAGCAAAGTCAAGGTCTTAATATTGATAAACACATCAAAGGTGGAGATGAGGGAGAGGTAGAGTATATCAATAGTTATAGAATATTGTGGTAAATGAAAGAACAAGGTAAAAGGCCGCAAAATTTCAGCATGGAAGAGTAAATACATACAAAAGGTACAACTAGGATGCCATATACTTTGGATTTTTAATACTGAATTACCTCAGGTTGAATAAAAAGTGAGTCCTCGTCCCTCACAGCATAAAATGTGTCTCAAGTTAACCAATATTTAGCAAAACGCAAGATATCTTCTTGATCAATTTACTGAATATAGTATGTACTACCACAATGATTTCTCAACTTTGGAAAAGTGGAAGATGAAACATTTTATCAAACAGGCTAAAAATCAGATTGTAAACTGCCACATAGATTTAATAGACAGGAAACAGACAATAGTAAAAGCAAAGAACAAATTTAGATAACTGTTACATTTATATCAACTTGCAATACAGCAACAATTATAAACACTTTCCCATCGACACTCTGTATAAAACTGAATTTTATATCACAATCTCTTACATGTAGATTTGAAGCTGACCAATTAGAGACACTGACTTATGCCATCTCTGAATAATTCAAAATGACTTCAAAGCTCGCAAAAAAAATAAACATAAAGCCAAAGCTAGTAACAAAGCTTCTGTAAAATGGACATAAAGAATCATGACCCACTCTTGCTAAATACCTGACTCAAATTTTTCATTGATCCCAAGCAACAAAGCATTTTAAAACAGTGTTTGCCCACATGCAATCAAACACGTACTTCAATAGATCCACAGGATACTTTGTCTTTAAAGTGAATGGATTGTCTCTGCCTGGAAACATGTGATTGTGGTACACCTGACAGTAGTTGCAATAATCTATGGCCTATTGCCATCATCATATTGAATGTAATGGACAAGGCAAGGAAATACATAATGACGATTTCTGCATGCGTAGTCCATTGTTAGCTATACTGAACAGTTGCTGTGTTTCCTGAAGTGTTGTGCACTGAAAGGATTAGGACAAATGAAAACCATTGACCTATACTCCAAGACAATACAACAACATAACAAAATGATAGAAAACAATAGGAAATGGCAAAACAGCAACAGAAATAATTCAGAGATATAATGGCAAAGAAAAATGCAATTAATTAATCATTTTTACTATTAGGGAATGTATTTCACAATAAGCTTAATCAAAGAACACAAGAATACATAAAGAATTAACATTCTTGGAAACAGAACCTTGTGCAGTGACCACATCCTTGTACCCTAGAATACTGTGAATAAACGAAATATGACCTGCACTGGGTTTGTCAGTTTTGAAATAATCTGTGGTATTGTAAATTAACTTTCAATCTAGTAAATATGACAAAGTTATGGGTTTCCTCTGAAAAAAAATCAAGATGATCGTAAGCAATATGCTAAAGTGAAGGATAGAGCAGAAAGAAGGTTTAAAATAAATACTTGGTGTTTGCTTCATCATTTTGACAAAGCTGTAGTGCTTTTGACATACTGAATAAAATCTGGATATATATTAAACTATCCCTCAAAAGTTGGAGTAGAAAATAGCAATAAAAATAAAAAGTGATGGAAACAATCAGTAAGCTGTGTCAGTGGAGAGAGAAACAAAGATACAGAGAAAAAAAATTTACATCCTGTTGGAGTTGAGTCAGAGACAAGCAGGGAAAGAAAATCCTGGAAATCAATATCGGGTTGGAATCCAAATATGATCCTATCCTCTTCTGACTTACTAGGATTGAAGATGAGGGGGATCTTCTTAGGTGATGGCAATAATTAATTCACCTGATGAAGGGGCAGCACACCAAAAGCTTGTAATTTCAAATAAACCTGTTGAACTATAACCTGGTATCATGTGACTTCTGACCTACTTAGATGATGGCAATAATTAAGAAACTATTAAGGTTTGTTAAGTCTGATCCACGATTCCTGGTTTCCCAAACTCTCAGCAACTCGTCAGGGTCATCAAGGTGACTGGGTGCACAGGAGGAAGAACTTCTGCAGTGAAACTGACAAATTGGCAATGGTTTGATTGATTACACTGAAGAAGTCCAGCCATTGGTATTTGAAAAAAAATGTTGTCCCACCACTTTTCCTCTTTCGCTGCTTTGTAGGTAACCACCAACTTCTTGTAAAGTCCTTCACCTGACTTGTATTTCACTCACTCTCAGCCGAATTTTCCTGTTGCCTGCCTTCAATGCAGCTCAACACAGCATATTCCATTTTTACTGAGGATTAGCAGGAGAGGCCACACTAGCATCACAGTCCTAGCAGTAGTAAGAAAGTTGGACAGACTTTGAGTTCAACCAAAAGGAGACAAAACTCCCAACACAGACTTGAAAGGCTGAAGCTCAGTTCTCTCGACATGTCTGAGTCCAAATACTCAGGCTGAAGCTCAGTCCTTATAGGTCACTATTGATATCTGCAGCCTCCTGGAACAAGCTTCTGTTTTTGACTCGAGAATGCAAAATGCTGCAAAAACTCTGCAGTGGCATCAGTGGAGAGAAAGAAAATTAAAATTTCAGATCAATGACCTTTCAGAATTCAAAAAAGATAGAATGGAAGATCTTTTAAGTCAGTGGAAGGGGGAGGGGCAGGAAAAACAAAGGAAAAGATCTGAGATAGGGTGGATGACAGGGCAGTTTAAATAATAAAGATTTCTGATAGTGCAGCTAACATGGCTGTAAGGCTTAAAAAAGATTGTTCACTGCCTCCACACACTTTCTGCAATATGCTCCAGAAGGCACTCCTGAAAGGACAAACCTATGGGTCTAGCCTAGTTGCTGCAAAACTCTCCAAGTAGTTGGATCACTTGCATCACCTGCACTCCATGGAAAAATTTTGTACAGGAAAACAATGATCACGTATTCATCATGAAATAGTCAACAGGTAGCGTCCTCAAGACCCTGCCAGAAAGGGATCGGGTGAATCCTGTTGGGTGGTTCCCCGAGCACTGCTGGAAGGAGGAGGCAATCTTGAAGTAATTGTAGCAGAGCTGTAACATCTATAAGTTCTTGACTCTGCAACAACTACTGCAGCTGACAACAGGGTCAGTAAGATGTCCAAAACATGAACAAGATGCCCATCTCCCATTTGTGATTTTTTTTTAAAGTTCAATGGTCAGAGAAGCCCAAAAGCAACACAATATTTCACAACAGCATGTAAAGAAGGGACAACCAAGAAACAACATTAAAGATTTTTATAACTACCTTTCATGGTATACAAGCATGTCAACAAAGTCCAAATGCAAACTGTAATGTTATAAACCCCAAAAGTAATGCACAACGTGTGTTATGTGCCAAGATTGGCATTGGCACATCTGCAGATATCACTCCTCTTACCCATCTTACATGAGATGTATGGCCATAATGTGCTGCAGTCCACATATAATAAGCCAACAGATTACAATGGATCTGATATTCCATTCATTGATATTATCCATCTTAAGTGTCACTATAGCTCCTCAGGATGGACACACAAAGGGATGAAGACATGTTGTCGATACAGCAAGACTTTCTATGTGGCCATCCACAAGTTCGCTGATGACACCACTGTTGTAGGCTGGACAGCAAACAATGATGTGACAGGATACAGGAAGGAAAGAGGGAGCTTGGTATTGTGGTGCAATGATAACAATATCTCTCTCAATGTTGGCAAAACAAAAGAACTGACCATCGACTTGAGGAAGAAAGGAGGAGGACATGCCCCAATAGAGCTGAGATAGAGAATATCGAGACTGTAAAGTTCCTAGGAGTGACGATAACTGAAATTGTCCTGGACCTCCCGCATAGATGCGACAGTCAAGACGACACAACTCCTCCTCTTCTTCCTCCGGATGCTTTGGAAATTTGGCATGTCCACAAGGACCCTCACCAACTTTTACAGATGCACCATCAAAAGAAAACTGTCTGGGTGCATAACGGCCAGGTATGGCAACTTCTCTGCCCAGGACTGTAAGAAACTACGGAAAGTTGTGTGCACAGCCCAGAGCATCATGAAAGCCAACCTCCCCTCCACGTACTCCATTTATACTTCTCATTGCTGTGGAAAGGCTGTCAACATCAAAGAACCCTCCCACCTCAGTAATGCTCTTTTGCAACCTCTCCTGTCAGGCAGAAGATACAGAAGCTTGAACACAAGCACGAACAGGTTCAAGAACAGCTTCTTCCCTGCTGTTATCAGATTGTTGAATGGACCTCTCTAACTTCAAATCTAATGTTGATCTTGCTTTTGTGCACCTCCTCTACGCCATAACCCTGTATACCTCACTCTGTCTAAACACCCTATGATCTGTATGTCCTTACATCCTACAATCTGCCCATACTGCTCACAAAACAAAACTTTTCACTATACTCAGGTACATGTGGCAACAATAAATCAAATCATTGGTCTACCAGCATATAGAGGTGACCAGATCGTGAACAGCTGCTGACTTCCTTGGTGGAAAGGATGCCCTCTTCCTCCTATCCATAGGAGAGTTCCTCACCTCAGTTTGCTCGTCCATGGATCACTGTATAGCTAGTAGTAGCAAGGAAGGTGCCTTCACATTGATGAATATGTTCAGCATGTAAGAGAGTGCCATGAATGTTGTTCAAGAACTGCAGGGTTCCTCCAGATCATCCTAGAAAGTAGAAGTATTGTTTCTGCAATGTAATAGTCTGCACAATATAAGGCAGCATGGATTTTGTTATTGATATGCTGACAGTTTGTGTCATCAATGGACATCCTTTGCCATTCCAAGAGCCATGCTTCAGTAAGTCATAAGGCTCAAATACAGATGATACGGAAGCTACTTTAAAATAGAAGTATTGCAGCTACTGCCTGGAGACTGGACTTTGACCTGCATGATGCACAATGTATGGTTACAAATCAGCTGGACAGAGAAGGAAAGGAAGCCCTTTCAAGAACAGTATATCTTAGCACACACACTACTTCCAGCAAGAAACAATGAATTATACTGTACTCCCTTAGAAAATAGAGCCTCAATGACCTCCATTTGGTGGAACGGTGATGGTAAATTATGAGATGTTGGAAATAATCCCTGTTCCAGCATGGAGGAACATATAAAGATTCATGGTAACAGTCACCTTCACACCAAGTGGCAAAGTAGTTCTCACACTGCTGTGTGGTTGCAGTTGAGACAGCATGAGCTGGCTTATTTCTGTGAAAAATTCCTTAGTAGAGTATACACATCTGACATACTTTCTTACTGAACATCACTCACTCCATTCACTCTACAATGCTGTGGTCTGAGGTGAATGCCTACAACTGCACCTGGGTCTGGGGTGAAGTGCTTTTTACAGAATCTTTGAAGTCAAGACAATGGTCTTTCAGCACATGCCACATCACTCCCTTTAGACAGAAACAAACTTAAAAAATTATAGAAAGCAAAAGAAAATTCCATAGTTCTAGCAACTTGCAACAGAATTCAATCAGCAACCGACCCAAAAATATTTGATGATCTTTTTAAATAGCAAAGGTGGGTTTTATTCATGTTACTGAGCATATGTTAAGCTGTATGAGGTTAAGAAGAGACTTTGAGTACTGAAATCCAAAATAAAAACATTGGCATAAAATTAGTATTGCATGCTGATTGACTTAATGATCGGTCAATGCTAAACGCCTCCAATAAACACTGACTGTGCACTTGCAAACAGTCCCAGTAAAATGGCTTTTGACTTGACTCACCATTTTGAATCTCCAAGGCCTGACAGAGCATCCAGAAAGGAAGATTTTGTGACTTCTGTGGTTTTCTTTTCTTTCCTGCTGATAAAAAATTATTGTATGAAAACTCAATATTGATGTTAAGACATTGTTAATAAGCCTTCAGAAAAAGATACAACAATTAGCCATGGAGGAAAAGTAGAAAGACCAGAAATGAATCAGTTCACATGCTATGCTGGAATTGATTTCAATAATGGAACTGCTAAGCTCTTTGATGGAGTATTTATTCAATAAGGAGTTTGTTACAATTATTACATTACCCAAGTTTAGTCTGCTGATAACAGTAGAATACTGCCAAGGATTACTGGTCCCATCAGAAATTAAGCACCAATAGCTATCAAGTTTTATTAAGTCAACTCTACTGTGTTCATTGATATTTGTTCAGCTGAGCAGTGCTAGGCTCTGTCAATTAAAAATTAGCAAATTACTGTAAAATATGAATATTCTAATCAGCTATAAACAGGAGTCTACTTCATGGAAAAAAAAGGGTTCCTAAATAAATTACAAGTAGAATAAGATCCAAAAACACCAGTGGATTAAAACAACACAGTTCAAACAATAGAAATGAACTTTACCATTAGCTTTTACAAATCAAACTGCAGTGGACTTTTCCTTATTTCAAAGTGTAGTGAGTACAGTCAATTATACACATAAGAGGATAATTTGGATGGCTTAAGTGGTACTATGAGGCATCAGCAATAGCAAAATGATATATCACTATAATTTTCCAGTTTATGTCTTGGCATGTCCTCCAACTCCTTACTTACCATCAAGCCTTAGACTAACTCTGGTTCAATGGGGATTTCAGAAATGTGAGCAAAGAAAAGAGCAGGGCTTGCTTTAGAATTATATGACAGCCATGTGTTCTAACAAAGGATTTCCTGAATTCTAAACCCAACGAAATAATTTATTGATCGAGCTAAGAGACATCATAAGCAACAATTCAGGGAACACTCTGTAGTCCGAACATATCCAATGCACAATGATGACGGCTGGCGTGGGAGGATGGTTCCATATATATTCTGATCCATAAACACGACAGAACAAGGACAGTAATATCTTGGGAACACCACTACCTCTGACTTTCTCAATAGCCTGAATAAGTCATTTACTACTATGTTCTTTCATCACTACTAAGTTAGTACCTTGCAATTCTCTACTGAATATACTGTGGCAGCATCATTGCCATTGTTTTGACCAGATGGAGGAGAAAGAATTGACTCTCTTGTTTTAACCCCTCCTTGTGAATTGTAACAAATAATTTTATTTCTTTGTTAGCAGGCAGTCATCACATCTTAGTTAAATCTTGGTTAAATAAAATGGTAGAATCAATTTTAAAGATTTCCTTTTATGAAAGGAGGAGAAAATTCATGATCTATTAACCCCAAGAAAAAGATTAGAATTGCAATATAAAACATACACACAAACGCAGGTGCTAAGTTTAGAAAGAATAGGTGAAGGGTGTCTACTACAAACAGAAGGATAAAAACAGATACGGTTTAAAGTTCTTAGAGTCCTTGAGGTATGAGATTGCAGCCTGAGTCCACAGCTGTTTAGTTGTTGCCTTGTTTCCTCAGCAACAGTGAAACTTGTAGAATCTTGGAGCTCTTGGGAAATGGCTATTTTCCCAAGTTACTTTTCATCGGACACATCTTTTGAGAGATGGTAAGGAACAGGGTGTAAAACAGTTTTCCAGGTTCTGTTATTATGCATCATCTTTTTCTTTCTCTCTGCTCTATCAAGCAAACTATTGTAATATGGTTTGAGTCCAGCTCCACTGCCTTTCCAAACTGAATAGTTCTCAATCTTTAATCTCTCTACTTGTGAATTTATCATGAAGGTGTAAATTAAACAAGAGATGTACATTTCTTGACACTGTTTGAATTCCTGTTTTCATTGCCTTCAGGTAAAATGGTAATTTCATTGTGGTTGGCTTTGTGTGTATGTGTAGATTCCATAGACCTGCCTTAGCCTGCGATCAGATGGCCAAGGCAACCATTTTAGGTCAGTGTTGGTCCTCTTTCAAAATCACTTTCATCTATGAACATCTCAGGTTGAAAATAAGATGGTGTAAATCGAATATAGACAGTCTGTGTTTACTATTATCATAATAAAAACACACTGAATGCAGGGAAAAGACCTCAGAAAACATCAATGACAGGGTTGCAAAGTAGGAAAATGCTAAGAGATGGCAGGGGGTGAAATAACTCCACAGAAGCCAGTATCTCATCATCAAGTGATCCATTACTGACATGAAGCAGGACCTTGACACTGATACAGCTGGCTCTCAGAGTGAACTGAACCTCTGACACCCCTTCTTTTTTTTCTATCAGCCAGGGCTCCCTGATTGGACAGATTAATAGCCCCAATCTGGGAACTCCTATGCTATGAGGTCCACTTGGCTGACTTCATTACAATCATTATAGAAGGAGCCTCAGAAGACTTTCCACAAATTGTTAATACTCTGGAGTGTGTTGAAACATTCGACAGTAAGAAGGAAAATCTGAATGACAGACCTTGGTCAGTCAGACACATTAGTCTGTAGGGAAGACCTTGTCATTACTGCAACCATTAAATAACTTGGAAGGCCGTCACGCGGCCAGAACTAGAAGCTCTGGAAGCTTCAGTTACATTGGATTTATATCATCCATAAGCAGAGGCCATGATAATGTCTTCTGTTAAGGATTTTCTCTGAAACTTCCTTGGAGGCTACTGTTTGGTTTTGAAATGCCCCTTAGGTCTAAAGATTTTGGTTTCCAACTTGACTGTTTTCAAAGCAGAAATTTGATCCTCCATTAAAGGATATTATCAAAAGAAGAGACTTGGTGCTGGGAATTTAAAAACTAAAAAACTATTATTTCCCTTCATCCACCAACAGCTTGTACAAAAATGATCAGACTCTTCTGGATCAATTAGGCTCCCAACTATTTCCATTCACACTGCCAACTACAAAACAGACTCTGCAACACATGTAAAAAAAATCTAAGAGGAACAGAAAAATACTGAATTCACCCCACAATACTTCTTCTCCCTCTGCTCCAGGTCTCTCTACTTAATCTTTGCAAACAGTCTAGCTGACAAACATTAAAGAAAAAGAAAACCATAGAAAGAATTTTACTTTTTATCAATTATTGTTCCAGCAGTGCTTTCAATGCAGGAAAATCAGTCCTACGAGGTTTTAGAAGGAGAAAATCTTTATTTTAAAATGACTTGGAACATTACAGATATATGTGAGTAAATTATGCTGTAACTGTGGGAGTGAGCAATGTTGCCTTTGTCTTTCACCCCTTTCTCTCTCTGAGAGGCCTCTTTATACAACCCTCACAATATTCCAGTTTCTTCCTCTCTCTCTTTCTCTCTCTTTCTCACACACACACACACACAGGCAGAGCCATGTTACCCATACTGAATCCCAACCATCCTGGTTTCTTGCGCTCTCCTGGTTTATTGATGCTCTGTTCCAGCTCTCCAATAAAGACTACCACCTACCACCTGATTAAGGACTTTTCCCCAAAACGTCTATTTTCCTGCTCCTCGGGTGCTGTGCTTTTCCAGCACCACACCCTCGACTCCCACCACCTCTTGCTGACCCTTAATCATAGCTTCTGTCTCGAGAGGAGAGTAAATGCAAGAGAGAGGGAGCTTGTGATTGGAGGAGTTAGGCAGCAGCACTAGAACCAGACTGCGATTGGGGGAATAGCCCCTCACAGGTTTTGCCTTAGAGGTTCATTTGCAGCTGCTGCAGGATGTTATAGGTTCAGAACCTTGAAGGATTAATTAATTAGAGACCATATAATAGTTGTTGTGAGGAATTAGCAGTTATCAGATTTCAGTCAATCCAAGCATTTGATGTTGGAACAAGCAGTCCAATTTTCTAGGGTTACTGGAGATAAAATGCTGTCTCTGCTTTCACTTCACAGATGCTGCCAGACCTGCTGAGCTTTTTTCCAGCAACGTCTGTTTTCATTTCAGATTTCCAACACCCAATTTTCTATGCAGACAGGAATCAGAGCCTAAGATAGGTCAATACTACAAGGAAACATCAGCATTCTTCTGATATGGACAGATGGACAGGCCCCAAGATGGGCAGGGATTATTCGTGAGGAACAAAATGAGGCAGAGCAGGTAGTTAATGAGATAGGTTTGGTAAGATACAGCAAGAATATTTCTTAGGCACCACCGCAAAAATCCCTCCAAAAAAAAAAATTGATACAGTTTGAACTCAGCCAAAAACATTCATAAGATTCAACCTTACATATCTAGGATATTATTCACAAACAAAGCATCACATTGGGTTCAAAGAAGACAATCAGTGAATTTCTGGCACCGATGTATGTAAATGGTATACAGTGCTTCTTTGGCATGGTGAATCAAGTGGGAAAATCTTTCCCTAACCTAGTATGATGATGCTGCTCCTTGGTTTCATTTTTCCAGAGAGGTCATAAAAGCAGCGATTGCAAAAGTTCTAAGTTCGAAGGGTTTTAGGGCCAAATTGATTATAGCTAATAGATATTGTCTCAGACAAAAGGTGTTCAAGTTTTTAAAAAACTTGCACAATGAAAGGGGAGTGGCCAGTTCTCCCAGGTCAGCTTCTCTCTGGTTGGCTTTGGTTTTTGCAGACTGGCTCGTCACTGAAAACAGTCAGTGTGAAGCTGTTAAATCCAAAGCAGCAGGTCCATGCTGATCCTCTCTGTCTCTGATATCTGCCCTGTAAAACCCTGAGTTTTATTTATACTTTTGTTGCAAGTATTTGGAACAGCATCATTAAGTTGGGATAATCTGTTGGGTTTTCAGATAGGTTAAGTTATTCTATATTCTGTTCTCTTTTATTTGTGTTTCATTCAATAATCTGGTGAATAAATTCTGTTTTGTTTAAAACTAAATGATTTGACCAGCTGCATCATGCCTGGAACATCTGCTATACACCTGCTTAAAACAACTAGTAAAGTTAGAGTCTGGTCTACTTTCTTGAAATGTTTTGAGGGGGTCTGGCCTGGTCAATAACACTCATCAATTTTACTCAACCATACAGGAGCTTTTGAAAAATGGTCAGCAAGGTACTGGAGACAGAAACAGACTACAGAGAAATTTCGATTATCCGAATGAGATGGGCAGGCAATATTTCATTCAGATAATTGATTATTCGGTTAATTGATTATTCGGTTAATTGATTTCTTCTGGGGCTCAGAGTTTTCTGTGAAGTCTGCTTCCTGTTCAGGAGACCAGACAAAAGCACACAGTGTGCGAGACCCCGCCCTCTGTCCGCCCTCAACCCCGCCCCCAAACCATTCCCTGGCCATCCCCCAAGCCCGTCAGCTCCCACCCAGCCCCACACCCATCCCCCAATTCTGTCCAACACCGCCGCCCCCCATCCCCTCCACCCCCGCACCCCACCCCCACTACCCCCCAACCCTAGGACAGCCAGACTGGACACCAACATTAGACTGCTGCTGCCTTGGTGGGGTAAGTCTCCAAATAACACACACACACACACACCATTTTGACAGGTTCCACCTCTGCTCTGTACAGGACAATGTTGGAGAGATTATCTGGAAAAGGGGGGGTTTAGGGTTCACCCCCTTGTAGAACTCCAGGGAAAGTGTAGGGAGAGAGAGAGGGGGTAGGAGGTCAGTCTTTTAGAGACGGTGCCCGGACTGTTCTCGGAAGCATTTCATTGAGCCAAATTTGTTTTTAACCATTATACCTGTAAACAAAATACATGATCAGGGTTGAAACAGATCTTTGACATAATGTTTCTATCGAGACCTTGAGATCCCCTTCGGATAATCTGATATTCGGATAATCGAGGTTCCTCTGTACAGATGTTGAAATGATTAATCTTGTTTTTTATAAATCAGTTTTAGCATCTTACAATCTAGGCTCGTTTAATAAAGTAGCCCCATTTGCATCATCCATCAGAAAAGGGACAGTCCTTATCCAAGTGCAAATTGATAGAACAAGATACTGGTGTATTTTATGTCAAGAGCTTTTACAGAGACTGAACAGAAGCATGTTACCATAGGGAAGGAAGTGTTAGCAGTTGCATGGAGATGTAAAAAGTTGACTGACTACCTCATGGGACTCAAATTACAAATCAAAATGGATCACAAGCCTTTGGTAATATTATTCGTGATCAAAATAAATCTCAAAAGTTTATTTACAAATGACAAGTTTCAGGTTTGGACTGATGAGTTAGGACTATGGTATGGTCCATTTTTCAGCAATGACAAAGTCATTCCCCTGAGAGCAGCAATGGATCAAGTAGAAAAATATCTTATTCTTATAGAAGCAGAGTCTTATTTTACATTTATAACTGCTACTTTTTGCACAACTGAGGGCAAACCCAAATAAATTTGTGCAGCTCAAAAATCTGACAGAGTGCAGAAAGGTCACCAACTTTATCTGCAAAAGATACCATGACCCAAAACAACACTTGACAGGCTTAAAGATTTAACCATATAATGGTTATACCAAAGTTAATGAAAAGAGCAATCCTACAGAAACTCCTTGGAGATATCTAGGTACCACAAAGTACAGAGCCAATAAATTCATCAAGATTTCTGGAAAGGCCACGAGAAAGGTTAGCAACAGATTGATTTGATTTTAACAGGAGGGCGTATTTGATCCTAGTCAGCTATTATTCAATATGGATTGATATAATAAGACTTTATTCAACCACAGTAGACTCACTGGTCTGAACACTATAAACACCATTTGCAATACAGAGAAGAATTAACATTGGGAACTAAATCTTGATTCATGAATGGGGATTTCAGGAAGTTCAGTTTGGTAGCAGGCATCACCCGGGTGACAGGTTCTTCACTCTACTCTCAGTTCAATATAAAGGCAAAGTGAATGGCCAAGATTGTGAAGTCACTGATGCATAAGAATGGAAAATTGTAATTAACTCTATTGAATTTCAGAGCAGTCCCATTGAATAATGGTGCTACCCAGTGTAATTTGTTAATAGGGACAAGGTTGAGGTTGAAAATGGATGTACCAGTTTTAAAACACCAACACAGGCCAACCATAGCCTCTCTGGACCAAGAACATATAATCACTGGAGAAAAGCTACAAAAAAGAAGCAGAGATACTACAACTCAAGACAAAAAATTAAAGCCAGAGCAGAAAAGCACATTAAGGGATAGGAAGTTGGAAGCCACAATCATCAGGTAAACAGATCAACTGAGATCCAAAGGGTCATTCAGGAGCAACTAAATAATCCTTTGTTCTTACTTCAACTAACAAGGGCAGCACGGTGACTCAGTGGTTAGCACTGCTGCCTCCCAGTGCCAGGAACTGTGGTTCACTTCCTCCCTCGGGCGACAGTCTGTGTGGAGCATATTCTCCCTGTTTCTACATTGGTTTCCTCTGGGTGCTCGAGTTTCTTTCCACAGTCCAAAGTTGTGCAGTTTAGGTAAACTGCCCATAGTGTCCAGGGATGTGCAAGCCAGGTGGGTTAGCAATGGGAAACCTGCAGGGTTGCAGGGATAGGGTGGTGGGGGTGGGTATAGGTGGGCTGCTCTTTGGAGGGTCGGTGTGGAATCAATGGGTCAAATGGCCTGCATCCACACTTTAGGGATTCTGTGACATGAGACTGTGTCTGATTATCACAGGATACACTACAGTCATGCCTACACGACGTCAGACAGTTAAGAGATGGTGCCTCTATTCCTGACATGGTATAGCAACCCATCAGCCTCATATTGAAGTCATATTCTAGTCAGAATTGCTGATCAGTCTGGACTTGAGATTCAGACTTGTGGATGGGTGGTGAGATAGTGATAACGGCAATAAATATTTTAATATTACAAACACTACATCAGTTGTAAAGATAAAATAATGGAGTAATGCAGATTAAATAGAAACTTGAGAGGAGATGTGATAAAACAAGATGAATGTAAATCATTGTGATGCAGTTGCTGGCACGACTCTGACATCAATGAAAGGGAAGTACCAGTCTAGAATGAACATGTGAAGAGAAATGTCTAAGATACTACACTGTACTTTATAACCTATTACATATAGATGCAAATAGATGAGTGATACTGTACTTAAGGAATTGAGACCCTTACTTAGAAATATGGGTTAAGCATTCGTCTGCGTTCCAGGACAAAATGTTTGTGCTGACGCCCATAGCCAAGATACTCCAGCCTGGTAGCTGAGTGTGCAAGTAGTAGTATTGATCTAAAACAGAAGATTGAGCAAGAAGGAAGCGAGATTAAAGTTAACAACAAAGAAATTTTCAAATGCAAATAATCCCATAGAAAGCTGAGAGAATGGGAAGTAAGGATGGAAATAGAAGCAGAATAAACAAGCAAAATAGAGGTCCAAAATCAATCCTTACATATTTTGGTGAAGTGCACATTTAAGCTTAGATCACAGCTTCTCATAATTTGATGTGATTATTTATTAAGATTTTTGATGCATCCTATTTATGCACTTACATATTTTTATAACACTAAATGCAACACTAAGTGACTGATAGTTCTATCAGTCTCAATTTGTATTCTTGTAATCATTATCATGCCTCACAGGATCATGATATTACAGTTCACTCAGATTTATTTGCACAAATCTCTCTCCTAAATTGGAAGTAAAGTTACAATATTAATGTTGGCTGCAAGGAAATAGTCATGTAATTAAATGCATTAGGAATTCAGTCACCTTAGATTTGCAGATCTGCAATGTTGCATTTAGTATATTACACTGTATTAATTTTATCACAGCCACTAATATCAATTTTGTTTTCTGCAACTTGATTTTGTACTAGAATTATAAATGAGCAAAGTTACAACAATAAATATTCACTTTCATTAAACACAACAACTTGTATTTATATAGTGCCTTCAATGTAATAAAACATCCCAAAGCACGCCACAGAAGTACATATTATAAAGCAAAATTTGAGACCAGGCTACAATGATGAGAATTTGAATCTGAGATGTTGCTTGTCACCAATGACTGTAGGTCAGCAAGTACAGGGGTGGCAGGTTAGCAGGGCATATTTCAAGAAAGGACATAGAAAGAAGAGCTTCAGGTAACCTCAGGTTTACAGAGGTTAGAATGTAATAGACTAGCATTGGAACAGTCAATTCTAGAGGAACAAATACATGGATGAGATTTTCAGCAGCAGGCAGGGGCAGAGTCAGGCAATGTTACAGGGATTTAAATAGGCAATCAAAGTGACAATACGGATATGTGGTCAGAGTTCATTGTGGTGTCAACTATGACACTACGTTTTCAAACAGTTAGATTCAACTGGATAGTTTGTCAAGGACAGGATGAAATCTATAGCTTGGAAGGGTGCGGGGAAAGTTAGTTTAGAATAGCATTAAAAGGCTGTAGCTTCAATCTTTCCAATATCGAATCAAAGGAAATTTCTGCTCATCCACGACTGGATATTTGATCGGATTAGTTAAACATTATTTCACCATTACAAATCCCCACTGACTCTTCCTAGTCAAGTCACCTCTTTCCATGTGACTATTAATTCTATCCCAAATAATTGTTGCTAGAAACTTCCCCAAAGTTAATCCGACAGATCTGTAATTGCTGACATTATCCTTACATCCTTTCTTGAACAAGGCAATAACGTTTGCAATTCTCCAGTCTTCTGAAACCCACCAAATACAAGGAAAACTGAAAGATTATGGCCTGTGCTCTGACAATTTCTAGCCTCACTGCCTTTAAAATCCTGGGAAGCACCTCATCTGGTCCCAGTGCCTTGTTAACTAAGAACGACAAACTATCCAAGAATTCTTTTTTATTAATTTTAATAACTAATAACCATCCTGACATTATCAATTCTCTCTTCTTCTTGATCCTTCACACATCATTCACCTTTTATCAAGCAAACTTTTCTCATTATCTCTTCCTTATCTCATCGCAAACTTTTTTTCACAACTCTTGCAAAATGTTTTCACACCATTTGTAAATTAATTTTTGGGAAGTTCTTGTTGTTTTTATCTGTTACCAGTCACATACATTCAAGAGTTGTTAATAATGGCTATCCAGTCTTGAATGCTCCTGGATCTTATCAGAATATTGAAACCATGTTATAGTTCTATAATACTCACAAATTAACATTGCATCCCAATAAGTATGATGATTTTACACAGCTTTGAAGTATGATTGTCTGTTGTACATAGCTCTTTTCTATGATAAGAGGCCTCAAATGTTGTTTCCTGTCACAGTCCAGTAGCTCTTGGTTTATCTGTGAAAAAACAGCTTGCAGCTTTCAACTAACAACTTTAATTCAAAAGTCTTTCTGGCCTTGCAAAGTACGCTGACATAATTTTGTCAGTTTTCAATTTATTGGTCAAATTATGGCAAACGTGTATTCTTGCAAGTCAAATACAAATTCATGACTTTGTTAAGAGCAGTTTTGGTCCTATGACAGACATGAAAATGTAATTGGTGCAATTCAACAATACCTTCCAGGAAAGATGAACAGGGATAAAGAAGGCATCAACACATTCAAGGAGTTGGATAGGAATGAGGTTGGAATTGGGGTGGTGCTAAGTGCCTTTCTTTTGAGATGGGATGGGACACCTAAAAATGGATATTAACCCAAGACACAGTACTATTAAAGATGTCACCTAACATGAGGAACAAGGAGAAACATTCATGAAGTTGATGCTTTGAATGCAAGAGAACAGATTTAGAAATGAAATAGGAATTTGCAAATAAAGTATACTTTCTCCCACTACACATGTTTAACAGGAGTTGCTTAGAGCAAATTTAATCTTGCCCATTATGGGAAGCCATGGCCACTTAATTGTAGAAGAGGCAGTGTGTCAGGCTATGAGCGGCAAGGATACCTCCCACAATTAAGTCTGAGGCAGAAAGAAGCTGATGCAAGAAAATTTCATGCTTGTGGTGGAACATCAATGAGATTTCAATGAACCATTTGTTACCAATTATCCAAGGTCAGAAGAATTTAGTGGCAGGGGCTGGCACTGTAAATCACACTATTCTCCTATCCTTTGACCCCTTCCGTTGCCCCCATGACACCCTCCATGTCAACTCATGTTGGCTTCATTCACCTGTACTGAAATATCCTCCAGTCGCACTGATGGCAGGGGTCAGTCAGCCTATAATTCTCTTCCATCTGTAGGCAGGGCAGCATTCCTATCACCAGGCTTCTGAATCCCAGTGATTAGGATATGCCTGAAGGACACTGAAATTAGTCAGATCTCCCCCACGCAAGTGCCACTGAGGTCTCATTAGTTCTCTAACCTGTGGATAAGACCCCATGTTGTCCACATTAAATCCAGCCTCCTGGTTTCCATGGTGAAAGAGACTTGAACAGGGAGACATTATCTCCTATCATGCTCTACATTCTTACGTTCTTAAGAGTGCCTTGAATTTGACATTAGACACTACTGGAAAAGAAGTGTTGCAGATTCTAGGGAAACAGACAGCACACTATCAGAAATAATGGACTAGGAATGTGTTAAGATTTGTCAGATCCATTGGAAAATTGCAATACAGTGGAAACTCGATTATCCGAACAAGGCTGCTGCTGCCTCTGTGGGGTAAGTCTCCAAATAGCACACACACACACACACACACCTTTTTACTGCAAATTTTTGACAGGTTCCATGTTTGCCCTGTACAGGACAATATTGGAGAGATTATTCCTGGGGTGGGGGGCGGCACGTTTATGGTACACCCCTCTGTAGAACTCCAGGAAAAGTGTGGGGAGAGGGAGGGTGGGAGGTCAGTTATTTGCATTTGGAGAAAGTGCCTGTTTAATCACTGTAAAAAAAAGACGTGATCACTGCTGGAAACACATCTTTGATGTAATGTTTCTATCAGGACCTAGAGATCTCCTTCAGATAATTGGTATTCAGATAATGATTTGGAGATGAAAGCAGCTCAAGGTGGAGTTTAATCCACACCAATGTGAGGTGCTGCATTTTGGGAAAGCAAGTCTTAGCAGGGCTTATAAACTTAATGGTAAGGTCTTTAGGAGTTTTGCTGAACAAAGAGACCTTGGAGTGCAGGTTCATAGCTCCTTGAAAATGGAGTTGCAGGTATCTACAAGCTGGACCAAAGGGTCTGCTTCTGTGCTGTACATCTCTGTGACTCTATGACTCTAAGAAACCTGATTAGAGACATGGCAAATAGTGATGAGACCTCCATTAAATAGTCTACACTTCCAGCATCTTTCCCTTTAATTAAATAAATCATGACAAGGAAACAAAAGAGAAGAAATTAAAAATGGGTAACACCCTCAGTTTTCCAACTGTTATCTGAGAATCCAGGTGTGCTCTCATTTGCCCATTCTCTCACACTGACTCTCAGGTTATTGAGATAGCTGCAATGGGGTTTGAAGCATTCGAGCGGGGGGTATCAATGCATAGCAGGCATATCAGACCATCCTGTCTCTAGAACCACACGGACTCTGTTCTGAAGAGTTCTGTTCAATAAAGATTGAGTCATATGAAATCCCTGAGAATCAGCTCAGGGGATCTGATATGGGCAAACAAGTTTGTGCTGGAATCCAACCAATTATTTTCATTCTGTTTCATTGGCTGTTGGCACCAATGGTTAAACCAGCATTGGTTATCCATCCCTAATTGCCTTTGAGATGGTGGTTGTGGTAAGCAACTTTCCTGAATCACTTGCCTCTGATAGGACTTAAAGTGGCACTACTTGAAGTGTGAGATCATACCAGACATCACTGTAATTGCACTGCCTAACTGAGAAGGCCCTGAACTAATGAGAAATCCCCAGGACAGGACATGAACAAGAGGCCTTCAAGAATTAGATGATCACGTGAGAAAATACAGGCACCAGAGTTCACATGATCTTTATGTAACCATTGGGTCTACTTTCACATTGAGTAATATTCAGACAGATTCAGAGCGAAGTACAAGTGCAAAACTCACCTTGATAGTTCTGCCTTGAAAACCAGTAAGCCTTAAGAGTACTGACCATTCAGCCACGTGGTGAAGGAGACAAGTGGTTACAAATGTACCTGAGGTGGTGACACAGACTGTATAAGTCCTCTGGGGATTTGGGACTCAGAGGCGAATGGTTTCCCACCCTCCAGGGCTGGCTGGAAGTCTTCAGGATTGTGAATTAACTTTCTGGAGACCACTACAAGAACATCAAGAAAGAAATTAATGACAGGATATTAAATTAAGACTTTTGTGAAGATCTGTAAGCTTGGTTGTCATTAGAGTTGTTGATCGGTTCACCAAGCTAGTTGTTCCTTTTTGCAAACGTTTCATCTCTCTCCTGAATGACATTTTAAGTGTAGGGTAGCCTCCAGAGACTACACAGCACTGAAGATGTCACCCAGGAAGGCCCTTCATCTCAGAGGTCATTCTTGTAAACATCCTCCAAAAGCCTCTCCAAAGCCAGCATGTCCTTCCTTAGATACAGGGTCCAAACCTTCTCACAGTATTCCTAATATGGTCTGACCAGAGCATTTTACAGCTTCAGCAGTGCATCTCTGCTCTTGCATTCGAGCCCTCTTGAAATATTAAAACTGCATTTGCCTTATGAGCTACCAACTTAACCTGCATCTTAACCCAAAGAGAATCCTGAATTTGGATTGGTAAGTTCCTTTGTGGTTCAGATTTCCAAAGCCTTTCTCCATTTAGAAAATAGACTACCTCTCTTCTTCCTTCCAAATTACATGACTTCACAATTTCCCACGGTATTCCATCTGCCACTTCTTTGTCCATTCCCCTGAACTGTCCAAATCCTTCTACAGCCTCCCTACTTCCTCAACACTACCTGTCCATCCACCTATTTTTGTGTCATCTGCAAACTTAGCAATAATGTTCAGTCCCTTCATTCAATTCGTTAATGTATAACATGAATATTTGTTTGAAAACACAACTGTTCAGAGCTTTGCTCCTTCTTCAGATGCTAGGCTCTGAAAACTCATTTTCAAATAAACCTGTTAGACTATAACCTGGTGCCGTGTGATTTTTAACCTTGTCCAACCCAGTCCAATACCAGCACCTCCACATCATCAATGTTTGTAGTCCCAACATGGACGCCTGTTGAACTCTACTAGTCACCAGTTGCCAACCTGAAAAAGACCCCCTATTCCCCCTTGCTGTCTTCTACCAGTCAGCCAATCATCTATCCATACCCGTACCTTGCCCTTAATACCATGGGGTCTTACTTTATTCTGAGCGGCATCTTGTCAAAGGCCTTTTATTTTTTTATTAGATTACCTAGTGTGGAAACAGGTCCTTCGGCCCAACGAGTCCACACCAACCCTCTGAAGAGCAACCCACCCAGACCCATTCCCCTACATTTACCCCTGACTAATACATCGGACATTACAGGCAATTTAGCATAGCCAATACACCTGACCTGCAATTTAGCATAGCCAATTCACCCGAGTGTGAGAGAAAACTGGTGCACCTGGAGGCAACCCACGCAGACACGGGGAGAATGTGCAAACTCCACACAGCCAGCTGCCCGAGGCTGGAATTGAACCCGAGTCCCTGGTGCTGTGAGGCAGCGCTGCTAACCACTGATCCACCATGCCTTCTGCAAAGACAAACAGATCATGTCCACTAGTTTTCCTTTGTCTAACTTGCTAGTTATCTCCTCAAAGAATTCTAACAGATTTATCAGGTATGCCCTTACCTTGATGAAGCCATGATGAATCAGCTCTATTTTACTATGCACTTCCAAGTGCTCTGCAATCCCATCCTTAATAATGGAGTCTGAAATCTTACTCCCAAGGTCAGGCTAACCAGCTTATTTCCTGTCTTCTGCCTGCCTCCCTTCTTAAATATTAATTGTCTAGCCCTCAGATCTTCTTCAGAACTCTGGGATGTAGTCTATCAAGTTTAGGTGATTTATCCACCTTCAGACCTTTCATATTCCCCAACACTTACTCCTTAGTGATGACCACTACACTCACTTTTGCCTCGAAGTTCTGATATGCTATGATCCATGATCTGAAGTACCAATTCACTGCCTCTGCCATTTCTTTATTCCCCATTACTACTTCTGCAGCCTCATTTTTCAGTGGTCCAAAAAAAAACTTTCCGCAACCTTCTCATGTTACTAGCTAGTTTGCCCTCAAATTACATCTTCTCCCCTTTATTTCAGTTTTAGTTCTCCTCCATAAGTTTTTAATGGCTTCCCAATAATCTTCACCATATTGTATGCATTTATAGAGTCACAGAGATGTACAGCATGGAAACAGACCCTTCGGTCCAACCTGTCCACACCGACCAGATATCCCAACCCAATCTAGACCCACCTGCCAGCTCCCGGCCCATATCCCTCCAAACCCTTCCTACTCATATACCCATCCAAATGACTCTTCAATGTTGCAATTGTACCAGCCTCCACTACTTCCACTGGCAGCTTATTCCATACACGTACCACCCTGTGTGTGAAAAAGTTGCCCCGTAGGTCTCTTTTATATCTTTCCCCCTCTCACCCTAAACCTATGCCCTCTAGTTCTGGAGTCCCCGATCCCAGGGAAAAGACTTTGTCTATTTATCCTACCCATGCCATCATAATTTTGTAAACCTCTATAAAGGTCAACCCTCAGTCTCCGACGCTCCGGGGAAAACAGCCCCAGCCTGTTCAGCCTCTCCTAGAGCTCAAATCCTCCAACCCTGGCAACATCCTTGTAAATCTTTTCTGAACCCTTTCAAGTTTCACAACATCTTTCCGATAGGAAGGAGACCAGAATTGCATGCAATATTCCAACAGTGGCCTAACCAATGTCCTGTATAGCCGCAACATGACCTCCCAACTCCTGTACTCAATACTCTGACCAATAAAGGAAAGCATACCAAACGCCTTCTTCATTATCCCATCTACCTGCGACTCCACTTTCAAGGACCTATGAACCTGCACTCCAAGATCTCTGTTCAGCAACACTCCCTAGGACCTTACCACTAAATGTATAAGTCCTACTAAGATTTGCTTTACCAAAATGCAGCACCTCGTATTTATCTGAATTATTTATTTTGTTTTTATGCGGTTCCTGACTTCTCTCGTCATCCACAGTTGCCTCACCCTCTCCTTAGCATGCTTCCTCTTCTTTTTGAGCGTCTGCTGTGCCTCCTGAATTACCTCCAGAAACTCCTGGTATTGTTGTTCCACTGTCTTCCCTGCTGGGCTCCCCTTCCAGGCAACTCTAGTCAGCTCCTCTTTCATGTCTTTGTGGTACTTAATTTTAATATTGTTCCATCGGAATCTTGCTGTTGCATCTCAAACTGCAGGGTGAGTTCTATATTATGGTCACTGGCCCAGAGGGGCTCCTTCACCTTAATATGCCTCATGACACATCACCAAATCCAGAATTGCCTGCTCCCTGGTGGACTGTACTACAAACTGCTCTGGAAAAAACCTTTGTAGATATTCCATGAATTCCTTTTCTTGGGACCCATAGCCAACCTAATTTTTCCAGTCCACTTGTATATTGAAGTCCCCCATTATTACTGCAATATGCCTTTCTTACATGTCTTTTCTATTTCCAGATTTATTTTCTGTCCTACATCCTGATGACTGCTAGGAGGTCTGTACATAAATTCCATCAGGGTCGTCTTTCCTTTGCAATTTCTCAACTCCACACTCAAAGAATCTACGCCTCCAACTCTATGTTACTTCTTGCAATAAACTTAACTTCATTGTTAATAACACAGCCACCATCTCACTTACATTCCCCTACCCTCCCGCCACCCACCCCCCAAAACTACATGCCCTGTTGATAGGATGCATATTCTTGGATATTTAGTTCCCAGCTCTGATTCCTTGCGCCACATCTCTGTGATATTCACAATTTCCATCTGCTACCAGCTCATTCATCTCATTTCATATACAGTGTGTTTCAACACTCTCAGTTTTGCATTTGATAGTCCCCCTGCTCATAGTTGTCCCCTTATCTGCTCTGCATAGATTCCTGACCCATTCCATAACTCTCTGTCCTATTACTTCTTCTGGAAACTTCAATAACCTCTGCTAGGTCCTTCCTCCCTTTAACTTTTTCCATAATTTTGCATGCAATGGAAGCCACTGCTGCCACCTGCCTCCCCCACTACCACCATTTAAATCCCAATCCACAGTCCTAGTTTTGCAATTCACCAAGACTCTGGTCCCAACATGATTCTGGTGGAGCCTGTCCTGATGGAATAGCTCCCTTCTTCACCAGTACTGGTTCCAATGTCCAACATTTACCTCTTTAATCTTGTTGACCCTGTGCCAATTTGTTTGGGTTTAGGTAGTAATCTGGAGATTATGACCTTTTCGGCTCTGCTTATTAATTTAGCCCTTTGCTGCTCATCTTCCTTCAAAAGAACCCCCTTCCTCTTTCTATCTATATCATTGGTACCTATGTGGACCACAACAATTGGATCTTTCCCCTCCCACTCCAAGTTCTCCGACAGAGATCCTGAACCAGAGCACCAGGCAGGCTACACAACCTTTGGGCTCTCAATCTTCTGACACAGAAGTGTTTATTCCCCTGATTACACCTACATTTCTGCTCCCCCCAAACCCCCACGTTTGGCTCAGTGTACCACAGTGCTATGACAAGTTTGCTCATCCTCCCTAAAGCCCTCACTCTTACTCATACAAGGACCAAGAATCTTAGACAAGCCCAAGGGCTGAGTCTCATTCAGCATTCCTTCCTGAGTCACTCTACCTGCCTCACTCATAGTCACAGACTCCTATCCCTGACCACTGAACAAATTCAAGGTAGCTAATCTAAGGAGTGTGACTGCATCCTGAAGTACAGGATCCGAGTAACTCTCCCCCTCCCTGCTATGTCACATTGTTCAAAGCTCAGAGTCCCGCTCATCAAATCTGAGCCAAGTTCCTCAAGTAATCAATACTTGCCACAGATATGGTGGCAATAGGGTTCACCAGCTCCTACGTCATGCAGGCACGGCATATTGCCTGACACTGCGTCTCTATTTTATTTAGTTAACTCGGAGTTTGATTTTTAAAAATTTCCCACCGGTCTTTTGATTTGTAACCTGCAAATATTTCCCCTATTTACCTTCAATCTGAACGTGACCCATATTAGTCAAATTAGTAGCTAGCAACAACCAGTGCATGAGCTTATGGTTTATCTATGATGTCACTCTTTGTTTTGTGCAGGGCCTCTGATCCTGGGCTCCAATCTATCCTGTAAAAAAATATCCTGACAAACTATGAACCAAAAAAAAGCAACCAAAAACTACCTTTTCCTCCCTCCACCGAATTGCTATGCTGCCTCCAAATTTCCTGAACTGAATACTCACTCAGGCCATGTCTCACTCCAGATATGAACTCTCCTCACAGCTTACTGCTCATGTGCTTTAAACAGGCCCTCTCTTAAATAAAGGCCACACAAGTCATACTCCTAAGAGAAAGTGAGGACTGCAGATGCTGGAGATCAGAGTCGAAGAGTGTGGTGCCGGAAAAGCACAAATCGGTCAGTCAGCATCAGAGGAGCAGGAGTCAACTCTCCTGCTCCTCAGATGCTGCCTGATCGATTGTGCTTTTCAAGCACCACACTCTTTGACAGTCATATCCCTGTCAATAATAAACATTCTGAAAGCTGAGGTGGGGTATTTTCTATCTTAATTGAGGGTGGATTTTAAGTGGGACTTGCACTTCTTGCAGATCAAATCCCATGCTTCCACCCTCCCCTTAGCAGGTCAGAATAGAAGTAGTTCTAGACCACTAAATTCACTCCTAGTACCTCAGCTAGTGATTGTGAGAGAGCTGAAACTGTGGCAGAGGGGAATTTGGACTTTTTTGTGCCAGCTGCAGAGCTACTTTATGGGCTCTGGAGCCATAAACTTTGATTTTAACCAGAGCAGGAACTGAATTGGGATTGGGGTGGGGGTGGGAGGGGTTGGAGGTGGAGGAGCACTACAGTGGGAAACAAAGCAAGTAGTGAACTGTCCTGACATTAGCAGCAAAAATCATGGGTAACTAACATCTGGTCATGGTCGACATGCCCCACATCACATAGTTGCTTCTGGAATTAACCATGGAGCACCAAGCTAGTAGCAGGAACCATCCTCTGGGGCTCAGATTAATGACAGAGGGTTCCTGCTCGTCGCACTACACTAACAAAGTTTTTTAAAAAATTACAAGACCTTGGACCTCTTACTGGCTCCAGCTCCAGTTTTGCTTGACTATCCAGGATGACAGCAGTTGCTGGTTCATTGTTCAGGCCAATAGTTATACAGCAGCAATTTAACTGGAGCTGAATTCATACATTTAAGTAAGGAGACTGCTGGCTTCAGGGGATTTGTATTCTTCCCACTCACTAAGAAGAGCAGGTAAAAATTGAAGAATGGAGGGATTTATTTTGGATAATTCCCATGACAAAATTTAACTACTATTGGTTTTTGACTGAAATGCTGTTTATGTTACTCATGATGACGCCTAAATTTCATTCAGAAATATGCTGAACAATTAAAAAGTCATGCTAAAATAGGTGCACAAATTCTAACAGAACTGTGTGAATATGAAGGTCTTACAGTGGTTGGCACTGCTGCCTCACAGCACCAGGGACCAGGATTCGATTCCCGCCTTGGGCAACTGTGTGTGGAGTTTGCACATTCTCCCAGTGTCTGCGTGGGTTTCCTCCAGCTGCTCCGGTTTTCTCCCACAGTCCAAAGATGTGCAGGTTAGGTGAATTGGCCATGCTAATTGCCCATAGTGTTTGGGGATGTGTAGGTTAGGTGCATTAGTCAGGGATAAATCTACAGTAATAGGGTGGGGCAATGGGTCTGGGTGAGTTACTCTACAGCCCAACAAGTCCACATTGACCCTCCAAAGGGCCTGTTTCCACACAGTAGGGATTCTAATTCATCAAAACCTCACTACATATCAATATTTCAAAAATTCAGTGTTGCCATGTGAAGCTTACCTTGAAAACCAGCAATATATTTCAAAATATGGTACAGGTCTGCCACCTGGTGGACAAAATGTATATATTATCCAGTATTCTGAAGGAGGATAGAAACCAAAAGAATTGCAGAAACTGTAAATCAGAAACAAAACAAATTGCTGGAAAAGCTCAGCAGGTCTGGCAGCACCTGTGCAGAGAAATCAGTTAACATTGCGGGTCGAGTGACCTTCCTCAGAACTGGTTTAAGGGTCACTCAACCCAAATTGTTAACTCTGACTTCCCTCCACATGCTGTCAGTCCTGCCAGCTTCTCTAACAATTTCTGTTTTTGTTTGGACAAAAATGTATATATGAACTAGTGAGTTCCTAGATTAAGGTACACTCAGGATATCATCAACTATCAGTTTTAAGTTTCCTGATGCATATGGGGAATTTCCACCATCATACTTACCCATGAACAAAATATTTTTAATTGCAGAGTTTGAAATTAATGGCTTTATCATTATATCTAACTGCAATGTGCAAACAATTTAATGAAAAGAAGCTGTGGCACCAAGGCTGCCAGTTCGCTTTAACTGTTTTCAGATGTGATGAGCCTTAGCAAGGCTGCACTTATCCCCCATCTGTAATTACCGAGAAGATATAGATGTTTATACGCATTTATGTTATTTATTATACAAATAGGTATCAGTAATCCCAGTTATTAATTACATTCATATAGTGGACATTAAATGAACAATTTCCTGCCGCTTGTCATTCGCAAGCGTGGATATTCTCTCACTCCTGCAACCTGTTGCCACAGGCTACTTGGGTTAAAGAGGCTTTGATTAGATGTTAAACACAGGAAGTCAGTAACCGTCCCCAGTAATAACCTTCTGAGAGTAGGACATTGACAAAGCAGTTGAAGATGCTCGAGTTAACACTTTCCGATACACGATGAGTAGTATCTGGAGACTGCAATGACTGATGTCCAACAACTGCAATCTTCTGTTGTGTCAGGTCAACAGACACTGGAAGGTTTTTTTCCCTTTGCGCCCTGCGCACTGCTTATTTTTTCCGAGGGCTCCATGGTTCCATAGTTAGTTAAGTGTTACCTGATTGTGAAGAACTCTTTTCGCATTATCTCTGTGACTGTTATTGGGACTTGTTTTTAATAATCCTTCCAAAACTTTATTGATGATTACAAGAAAGTGAGATCAGATTTATCATTTTTCTGGGAAAAATGTAGCTAATTAGCTATACCTCACCAAAGAACCACAAGCACCTCTCACCATTAGAGTGATAATTGTTGCACAGCTGGAGCTTCAGCACTCTACATTCAGCACACACAAAGCAAAGCGCAAAGCTGGCCTCAGTGAACCATCACAGCTTTTGAAGGGATTGAACGCATGCTGTTAACATTATTTTGTCCTACACTCCAACTCTTTAACCAACTGAGCCTCACTGTGGAAAGAAATTATCTAAGAAATCATCTACATTGCTGGACAATATTGATTTCACAGCTATAATGAATTTGGTTAGAGGCATCTGACCTCTTCAGCTGGATGTTAGTTGGGTTTGAAGCATTAATGTACCTGGTGTACCCTTTCTTAATGTGAACTGGTTTCTGATTTTTTTTTTAAAATTCATTTACGGGACAAAGGCATGGCTGACTTGGCCAACATTTATTGCCCATGCCTAAATCCCCAAAGGGCAGTTGAAAATCAACCATGTTGCTGAGAGTCTGGAGTCACATCTAGGCCAGACCAAATGAAGATGGCAGTTTCCTTCCCTAAAGGTCATTAGTGAATTAGGTTGTTTTTTCCCCAATCAATAATGGATTCATGGTCACCATTACACTCTTAATTCCAGATTTTTTTTGCATTCAAGTTCCACCATTTGCTGTGGCGAAATTCAAACCTGGCTTCCCAAACATTAGCTAGTCTCTGAGTTAGCAGTCCAGTGATATGACCACTAAACTATAAAAGCTCAATGGAACAGGCTTTGGGACACTTGTGAACACTTTAGCTTTGTCTTTTGAACTGGTGTTTATGTTTACATTAGGACACAAGAGTTACTACAGCTTCGTGTCTTCACTCTATAGCAAACGTTAACATTGTCAAAGAAAAGCAAATCTTGGCAAGTCATTTATCCTTCCGATTAAACTTGTAATATTCACGACTCCAGTGCTGCTCCTGATTTGCAGAAATTCAATTGAAAACAATCTGTTGTTCTCAATGTTGAGCTATGCACTAAATCATGACAAATGTGTAATTTACTAAGTGAATAGTTGCCTCCAGTTTCACTGCTATACCATGATTTTCATACAAGTCTTACCTATTTGCTTCCATTTTATCTTTCCATTGTCATAAGGTTTAGAAGTAATTTAATATTAATATTTACAATTAGAACTGGTCACATAAACATGCATATGAATACATGCAAATTCCCAGTTTAAACACTGACTGATCACATTGTAATTGCATGCTTTTCATCATTAAAGAGCTCTGTTGCACTCTTTAGATCATCACATATGGTCCCCAGTACTTCTCCAAACAGAAGTTCCTCTTCTACTGACAAACAAGGGTAACTAAAGCAGATAAAAGTCTAGAGCAGCACAATAACAATATGAAAGCAAACACAGAAAATAAGCATGGAGGGCTATACAAGACAAAGTTAAAATGTCATACAAGCACAACACATCACATGTCTCATTCACAAAAAAAAACTAAGCACACGACAAAAAAAAAGACAGAAGCAAAAGAAATCGCAACAAAAACAATGTACAGAGAACCACAAGATGACGTAGAGACGCCACCAAAAAGACAAAGACAAAATAAAGAACATACAAATGATCCTGAAACAAATGGCAAGATTTATTTATAAACTTAAAAAAGTTACAAGGCTTTACCATTAGAAGTGCAGAATCAAGTTTTGTTGCATTGCACGACCTCACTCAAGTGGCAAATGTCATTCAAAAATATAAGGCAAATGTCATTTTCAGCAGATCTAGAAGCTACAAATTAAGTTACAAAATAGCTCCTAAAAGGCAACCATATAACTTTGAGACAAAGTCCATATATTTTCAATTACTCTTAACATCATTGGTTATTTTGTAGTGGGAATGACTAATAATTAAAATAGGTTTGTGTATTTTAAACACACCAATAATTAAACCGTTTCTCATTATTTAGTTCTTATTGCATCCATGAAGTATTATTGCAATAACGTTTGTGGTGCTAACTATTGAAATATATTCCTGCTGTGGAGACTTGCTAAGCAATTAACTAAACAATTAAGTTAGACATGGTGATTAAGAAAATATGCTAAGATGGATAACAGTTGTGTTATAAGTAAAGAGGAGTGCCAAAAAAGTCAGAGGAGTTCAAATTCTAACTGTAAGAGCACTTACAAAAGGCAGATGCCCACAGAGGCATACAGTATCTCTAGATGCTTCTGAAAAGGGCCACTCTGCACATTAATCAAACAACATTGCTCACACAAGTGTCTCCTGTCTGAATACGAAGCCACACAGCAGGCGTGCCACAACATCAGTGCCTTATTTGATGCAGCATTTGCAAAGCTGGTCCAATCAACATATGTCTGTCACTCACCAAAGACCATACATTTAGCAGGAAGAGGGACTCAACATTAGTGTCAATTAACAATGAACAATTTGTGCACAGTGACTTTTGACTGTTTTTGGCTTGCTTCTGTGGCATTTGTGGAATTACAATGTTTCTCTAATAATGATTTTTGACAGCTAGTGACTATAATCAGGAAGGACACAGGAATGGTATGGGGACAATGGACATAATGCCTCCTTGTCCACATCCTGGCCATGAGATGGAACAAAGGAAAAGAAATTTGCCACAATGGGGATAAGACGGCTCTACACAGAAGACCATATCCATCAGGCGTTTTTCAGGAGCATTCTCTTACTAATGTTTCACCAAAGAACAGTGTCTGCGGTGACTTTTCAAAGGATCACCATGTCTGAGATTGAGGCCATTGACACCAGTCCTTAACATACACCCACCCCCTCCAACCAATTCAGACAATTAAACAAAATCATTAGCTCATGCAGTCAATGGCTTTGTCTGAAATATGGTTTTAATGTTTATCTCAAATGTCATAATGTTTAAGCTTTGTATTGCATTTTATATTTGTAGTAACACGTATCATGTAACGCCGTCATTTTAATAAAACCAAGTTATCGTGGATGCAGATATTTGCTCTTGTATGCTAAAGCTGGTCATTATTTCAGCATTATTCTCAAAAGCAAAATAACCTTGGCTTCTTTTATCGATTGCAAACTGGCTTTTAAAACCCCTGTAATCTCCACTCTCACTTTCAATACTAACTGCACGGACCCCATAACTTCTGTCAGAGATCAAGGTTATCCAAGTCAGTGCCTCTGCTGCATTTTGATCTTCCACCTGCACACTTGATACAAGCATGGCCTTTTCCAAACAAACATGGCAGGCCTTGTACACTCTATCCCCGTGGAAACCAGAGGTCACCTCAAACTCTTCTGCCCCTGTCAAAACTCTCACCTAGTCCCATTCACCTATCACCCTTGCATTCACAGAACTACACTGGCATCCAGTCAAACAATGTCTTTATTTTAAATTTTATATCTTTGTTTTCAAATTTCTCTGGCACTAATTTCAATATCCAATATTTCTTCTGACCCCACAATTCACTGAAATATTGCAATTTCCTCTCAACCACAACCCTTTAAAATACTGTAATCCCTCAACTCACAACCAAAGATATGCACTCTTCCTTGGTCATGACCATATCTGAGTTTAATATCTCTACCACCAGAGGTCACATATTCACTTGCCCAGGTCTCAAATACTCTTGCTGTCTCTTCAACTTATTTGTTTCCTTTAAACTACCTTTAACTTCTCCTTGACTGAATATTTGGTCATCTGATTCAAGGTCTAACATGGCTTACTGTAATTTTGTTTTAGAATGATAAATCATCCCAAGATGCTTCACCATGTTCAAAGTCTTCACAAATATAAGTTGTTGCTTCTACCAGTCTCTTAAAATGTACAATTTCTACCAGAGTTCACTGGATAGTGGTTATATGTGTAAAGCTTACCTGCCACTTAAACATTTGCGAGGGTCACTGAGGTCAGCTGCTCTACATAACATTGCCCAAAGATGTACTAACCTACAAGCCACTACCAAAGTAAATACACATGCCAGAGAATTCCTAGAGGCCTGGCACTCCAATCACATCGCCATAAATAAACACACAGATCTAGATACCATCTATCAACCCCTCAGAAAATGAACAGGAAATGACATCACCACAAACCCCAGGAACCCCATCCTGGACAAACATATAAATAGAAAGCAGGAGACAACAGCTTTGCTTCACTTGGAGGTCGCCACTGATGATGTTACCTAGCCAGGTAATGAAACATCTGGATATCAAACCTACAGCTCAGCGAGCAAACCTACACCGTAAACACACAATGGTGAAGAAGCATACCACATCATGGAGTAACTCAAGATTTGTTCTACAAGTTTGACATGTGGGAGATGGAAAATTACTATGAAGTCAAAAGAAAGAATTAAACTTTTTTAAAACTTAATTATATTATACTTAGCCTTTAAGTATTTTCACTTAAAAAGAGCCTGGGAAATTTAGAGCACGAGTGACTTTGTAAACAACACTTGCAGAAAGAAAGTGTTTATATAGGTAGTAGTTTCTCTGACACCCGTCCCCAATAATACTGATTATTGAAATGTATATCTACCAATCATCTTTTTCCACAGGGACAGCAATATAGAAAGATATCCCCAGTGCTTTACTGAAGCATTCGAATATAAACAATTTAGAGATCAACTCAGCAAGATTTTAATAAAGCTCTCGCTAAATACATGTTTATAAATTGTGCAATCAATATTGTGCAATAAATTTGAACTCTTACTTCATCCCATACTTCAAAGCACTGATTCTTTGGGCTTCCATTTAGTCTTTCTTCCTTTCTCTCCAACAGATTAAACATTATGCAAATTTCTAGGAGAGAATTTATGTATTAAAATCAGGAAATAACATTGCAGATCAGACTACGAGTGGTGGAACATGATCACTTGATGCATCCAACTTTATTTTCAAACGTGTTGTCATGACACCATTTTATATTTTCAAAGGTGTTATCTTTTCAGGGCTCACTGCTGGACAAGGTGTTCTAAAACAGATTTTTGGAATTCCAAGAATGAACTGTTGTTATAAATACAAATAATTCTGTAAAATATGGTTAAGTTAGAAAGGTTTCATACAGAAGCCTCATTATCTATTGCAAATCCCAATCAACACAGTATGTATTTGTCCTCGAAAAATATGTCCTTTAAAAACTTGTTTTACTAATCAATAAACAGCAAAAATTACTATCAATACTTAGTGCTCAAGATTTAAAATTTGGAACGGTTTTGGCATTTTAAAAAATTCACTACCAAAGTTTAGCAGTTCAAAGCAACACTGCCAGTTCAGTACAAGAAAACAAATGCTGGCACAGCATGTCATTTATAATCACACATCATCATCGATTTTCCTAAATGTACAAAGGTTATTTATTTTTTCTTGATAACATAGATTAAAATTACATATTTAGACCAGAGATATATTTCAGTTCATAGAAATACAGTACATGATCAGGAAATTTTCCCTCCCAACCTAAAAATTTTCCACACTAGAGAAATGCATGCACCAAAAAATTAAAAAGGCAACAATTTTACATTTTAACACTTATTATCGATTTGACGTTGTATACCCACCCTTGTTTTCATACTCCTGTAAACTTATGCATGAAGTCAAATTTTAAAGTGCAAACTATTTACAGGTTACCTGGTCTTGATAAATGCATACCCTCGACCCAATAACAGTGGTTATACAACTAACCAAACTATTAGTGGTTAAACTTTTTGCTGTTGTGAGAGCACGGTGCCTAATTGCACATCAAGTGTTTTTCAGCAACTGGAAGTCTTCAGGAAAAAAAGCTATATTCTTCAAGCTCCTCAAGAGGAACACTACCAACCAAACATGTATTCCATGGCTTTAGAAACAAGACTCTCATCTTTCCTTGGAGTCTGCCGGTCTGAAACCACCTAAAACAAAGAAAAGGGAGTATGATTAGATTTAGCTCAAAGAATTAGCTTAAATTGAATAGCAGCACCAAATTTCCGTTTTTCCACATGTACCTGATAATCACTGCTACAAGCTTTATATGCTGCAGCCAGAGGCCTCATTGTAGTTGTTCTTGGTGTGCTAGGTGACTGTACAGTTGTACCGAGAGTATTGATAGTTGGACTGAGGACTGAGAACAGTGTTCCATTAGCTCTATCAGATGTTTCCATAACACACTGCATAACAGAAAAAAAACAATTCAGTCTGCAGTATTTTCAAAATTTCATTAAACTTCAAGTAAATTATAAAGGTGAGACCTTTTTTTCCATAACCCTACATTCCAGATACCTCAAGATAATCATAAAATCTGCCTATGGTTTGCATATAGGTACATTAAGATATTTTTCTGTCTAAACATTCAGGGATGTTTTGAGATGGTTTTTAGTTTTTCCTTTCTTCCCTGAACTTAAATGGTGTACAAGGGTGTCATATCATCACGAAATGCCAATATCAAATCCAAACAGGTTGATACAGAGCACTCAGAACCATCTGTTACTATGGCTCACTTACAAGACAAAGTAATTAAAAACCTATTATAGTTGCTTTGCTTAGTTGTTTCACCAATACAGCATCAATAAAAGGACAATATTTACTATCAGATTAATGCTGTTTCTAATTGTGCTCCTGTAAAGTCTGCCTATTCAAGAATTTCACAATACTTCCATTCACACACTTAGCGCCTATATTCATACTCCCAGTTCCTCATCACATACCAAACCACCCAACTCCCATCCTTTAAAGAAATAAATTTTACAGTTGATACCCAATAACCTATGAGGAAAGGCTGAGGCACTTGAGGTTGTCTATGAGGAAAGGCTGAGGCACTTGAGGTTGTCTATGAGGAAAGGCTGAGGCACTTGAGGTTGTTTTCTTTGGAGAAAAGAAGGTTTAGGGGTGATTTGATAGAGGTGTACAAGATGATTAGGGGGTTAGATAGGGTTGACAGTGAGAACCTTTTTCCGCGTATGGAGTCGGCTATTACAAGGGGGCATAGCTTTAAATTAAGGGGGGGTAGATATAGGACTGATGTTAGGGGTAGGTTCTTCACTCAGCGAGTCGTAAGATCATGGAATGCCCTGCCAGTAGCAGTAGTGGACTCTCCCTCTTTATGGGTATTTAAGCGGGCATTGGATAGGTATATGGAGGATAGTGGGTTAGTGTAGGTTAGGTGGGCTTTGATCGGCGCAACATCGAGGGCCGAAGGGCCTGTACTGCGCTGTATTGTTCTATGTTCTATGTTCTAACCTCCAGTATCAGCTTTCTCTGCAACCTGCTGTTCTGAATTTAGAATGAAGTCCTGGGCTCCATCCCAGTGATAGATGTTCAGTTAGTGCAAATAGCTCTGCCGGCACTGACCAGCTTATGCCACAAGATGGAGCCTGTTTTAAATTGATAAGTAAATTCAGCTGCACCAGCTGACACCCAGAAGCATATGCAGTAGCAGTAAAATCTTTGAAATACAGAGGAACCTCTATTATCCAAACGAGATGGGCAGGCAATACTACATTCAGATAATTGATTATTAGGTTAATTGATTTCTTCTGGGGCTCAGAGTTTTCTGTGAAGTCTGCTCCCCGTTCAGGAGACTAGGCAAAAGCACACTGTGCACGAGACCCCAGCCCCAATCCATCTCCATCCACCCCTGTCCCAACTCCCCCCAGGACAGCCAGACTGTACACTAACAGTAAGACTGCTGCAGCCTTTGTGGGATAAGTGTCCAACTAGTGCATGCACAGACACACACACCTTTTTGGGTACACCTCTGTGTAGAACTCCGGGGAAAGTGTGGTGGGGAGAGAGAGCAAGATAGAAAAAGGGAGAGAGAGAGAGAGAGAGAGAGCGCGCACGAGTGCGAGAGCGCGCGAGTGAGAGAGCGAGAGCGCGCGCGCAAGAGAGAGAGCAAGCGCGCGCAAGAGAGAGAGAGCAAGCGAGCGCAAGAGAGAGAGAGCAAGCGAGCGCAAGAGAGAGAGAGCAAGCGAGCGCAAGAGAGAGAGCAAGCGAGCGCAAGAGAGAGAGAGCAAGCGAGCGCAAGAGAGAGAGAGCAAGCGAGCGCAAGAGAGAGAGAGCGCACAAGAGAGAGAGAGAGCGCGCACGAGAGAGAGAGAGAGAGAGCGCACGAGAGAGCCCAACCAATCATTTAGAGATGGTGCCTGGACTGTTCTTGGCAGCATTTCAGTGAGCAGAGTTCATTTTTAATCATTGTATCTGTAAACAAAAGATGCGATCAGGGTTGAAACAGCTCTTTGACATGTTTCTATCGGGAACTTGAGATCCCCATTCAGATAATGCAATATTTGGATAATTAATATGCAGATAATCAAGGTTCCTCTGTATAAAAGGAACCTCAATTATCTGAACATCAATTATCCAAATTTTGGATTATCCGAAGAAGATCTCAAGGTCCCAATAGAAACTTTACATCAAAGAGGCATTTCAACACCGATCGTGCCTTTTGTTTACAATGACGAAACAGGAACTCTGCTAACTGAAATGCTGCCGAAAACAGTCTTGGACATCGATGGGAGCCCAAGCACCGTCTCCAAATGACTGACCTCCCACCCTCTCTCTCTCTCCGCCCACAGTTTCCCTGGAGTTCTACACAGGGGTGTACACTTCACCCCTCTTCCCCAAATAATCTCTCCATCATTGTCCTGTACAGGACAAAGGTGGAACCTGTCAAAACGTTGTGTGTGTCTGTGCGTGCACGCTATTTCGAGACACATCCCCTAAAGATCGCAGCAGTCTTGCTGTTGGTGTCCAAACCGGTTGCCCTGGGGTGGGGGAGCATGCAGGGGTGTCGGGCAGCCGGGTCAGGGGTGTGGATAGGGTTGGGGGGGGGGGAGGAAATGGGACGGTTGGACGGAGTTGGGTGTGCAGATGGGGTGGAGGTGGAGGTGGACACAGGGGTAGGGATGGCGCAGATGGGAGAGGTGGGGTTGGACGGGTTGAGGAGGCAGACAGGGTCGGGGGTGGGGGGGTGGGGGGGTCGGAGGCTCGCACCTGGTGTGCTGCTGCCTAGTCTCCTGAATGGGGAGCAGACCTAGTAAGTGCTCACTGTATCAATCCCATTGAACTGATAGGGGGTGCTTCAGCAATGCTGCAGGTCCCTTATACACAAGTGTGTGTCTGCTTAGAAACAAAGACAGAGAGAGAGGGAGCAAGGCAGGCTGAATGAGGAAAAAAGGAAACTTCAGAAAGCTCAGAGCCCCACACGAGAGGTATTGAGTCAATTAATTGAATAATCAATTATCTGAACAAAATATTGCCCGCCCATCTCATTTGGATAATTGAGGTTCCTCTGGAAAGAGTTTAAAAACCTAACAAGCAACCAAAAATGAAAAGAAAAATTTAGTTAAGAGAAAGAGGTTAAACATGTAACATTGTTGTAATTTTTATAAATTGCATTACATTGCACGAGAAACGTTGAAGATGAACACATTCATTACAGGATCGTAGGTGTCAGTGGATATTATCTTGCTTTTTAATAATTATACGTAATAATTGCAATTATATTGCTTGTTTTAAAACTGATTTTACTTCAGATTATATTCTTTATGAAATGTAGGAATGTAGACCATTTCAACTTATAAAGTTTTAAAGTGCGTTCTGCTTAGAAAGGTTTAAAGCACCTAATGGTACAATGTTTTTGTATAGTGGCATTTTATCTTGCAAGTTATTTCAGCTAGGAATACACAGGCTGTGCATGCACAGTATAGTATTTCGATCTGTGCATATTCTGCTCTGATAGAAAATGCCTTCAAGAACATTACTCTGACTTTAATATTAATGAATTCACTTAAAGTTGTTTTACTTAAAGTGTCAATTTTCAGGAACACAACCACAACTCCTGTGTAGAAAATGTGTAGCCAAACCAACTAAACTAAATATTTTTAATTGTAATAAGAGCACATCGTTATCCATGCTTGTGCAGCTGTATGGCCTATGACAATGTAAATCTTCCTAAAATATGTCACAAATGGAGCTCAGATAAAATTAAACATCTAATCGGAAAGATGGTGGGTAACTTGAAATGGTTCAGCTAAGATTTACAAGGATCTTGCCAGGATTGGAGGTTTGGGCTATAGGGAGAGGCTGAATAGGCTGGGGCAGTTTTCCCTGGAGCGTCAAAGGCTGACGGTTTATAAAATCATGAGGAACATGGATAGGATAAATAGACAAAGTCTTTTCCTTGTGGTGGGGGAGTCTAGAACTAGAGGGCATAAAGTTTAGGGTGAGATGGAAAAGATATAAAAGGAACCTAAGGGGCAACTTTTTCACACAGCGGGTGGTGCATGTATGGAATGAGTTACCAGAGGAAGTGGTGGAGGCTTGTACAAATGCAACATTTAAAAGGCATCTGGATGGGTATATGAATCGGAAGGGTTGAGAAGGATATGGCTCAAGTGCTGGCAAATGGGACTTGATTAGGTTGGGATAGTTGGTCAGCATGGACGAGTTGGACCGAAGAGTCTGTTTCTGTGCTGTACATCACGATGACTCAATCAAATCAGATATATTAAGGCAGGTGACCAAAACATTGTTCAAGATGTACATTCATTACACTGGCAATGTTTTGCCCAAAGTCGTTTCATCTTGGGTTTCATCAATAAATTCTGAAAATAGTCTGATAAAAACTTCAATTTTCAGAAATAAACTTTATATCAGGACTTCAAATTTTAGCAACACACCTTATCGATGCATGGCTTCACTCCAACCATGATAGCTTCTCCAAAGATCTTTCCATCTTTACTTAAGGCTTTCCTGGCCTGCAGTTTAGACTGATACTGAATATGCATCCAGTTCCCATTGTTTGACATCTGTGTAATATTCAAATCAATAAAGAGATTTAGATAAAACACTGATTTAAAATTACAACAGAGAGCTGTAAAAAGGCATTTTCCCATAGCTTAACTGCAGATTATGTTAGACAGTTGAAAGGCCCATACACAAATCAGTAGCATACTCAAAATTAAAGGACTTGTGAATACTGGTGAAAAATGACATGTCAAATTTTATACTGGCAGGATAATATTCATTTGCTTGGTTCCATTTAAGCACAGGACTAGGGGAAAAGCACTTGGTCCACTTCATTTATCATATCTGATATTTTCACAATAAGTTACCAGTTTTAGAAAATCTTATTTTCAATATTTGAAGAATTGTACATTACCTTGCTAAAGTAGGTAAATTTGTCATGATTTTGTCCACACTGAATTCAGGAACATAAAGGCTGTGATTATTCAGTTTGTTTTTTGAAATCAAAACTGTTTAATTTTTAATTTCTCAATAATACTAATTGTTCAGTTGTAAAGCAGCAGATTGTTTACAAATTTTGCAGGTGTGGTCTTAGAACAGAAATAATCATGCAGATCTGTACAGTGCACCTTAGGTCATGAAACTAATTAGTTCACAACTAGGTAACCAAGTTATTGAGTAGGGGTACAACATTTGGTTGAATGTTTTAATTTGGAAGGAACGGAAGAGAACGAGAAAACTTTGTGATGATCTGTGAAAGGTAACTAAAGAGCAATGCAGATGAAGCACGGACGCACGGACACAATCCTAACCGATTTGTTATTGGCAAACATCTACAAAAAATGTAGCATTTTGATAGCCTCAAGACAGGTTGTAAAAAATATATTTGCCAGAAGTACAGAACCTAAAATTATTAGACAGGAGAAAATCCCTATAGAAATCATACATCAATATTCATTTACATGTCTTGCATAACTAACTTCAAATGCTTGCAATAATTAATTATACATATTTGGCATAATTGAAGGAATCTGCATTTTAGTACAATGAAACAGCTTCAGCACTTAGTTAAGAATTCAAGATTTTCTTTTTGCTGACACTGCAGTTCTATTCACTCTGTTGTGTTTCCAGAAAAAAAAAGGAGAGACATTGTTTGCTAATGTGGGGCACTGTGCATACAATCAGCTTCAAAGCAAAGCTCTTTAAAAGTTACTCTGGAAAATGTACAAGCATTTGCTGAATTTTTCAATTATTGAAATACCAATAACTTCAGTCTGGTCATGCCAATCAAAGTAGGGTAGCAGTCCATTCTAATTAAGTTCATAATGTGCAGTTCATTGAATAAGAGTACCAATTTATTAACTGAATCCAAAGTGAATGTTTTCTACATATTAATCCAGGTTCTAAGTAAAAGTTCTCAGTAGTGGCAAATGTAAACATCCATTCTGTGAACTATTGATTACTCCACAAGTTAAAACATTACGAACTTACTCAAAGAACTAAACAGCATTTCATTAACTATACACTTATTAGAAATTGTGATAAGGCACGAAAATAAGAAGTTTATGCATTACGTACAATGGCTGGTGTTTACACCAGTTTAAATCTGACTGAAATCATCAAAGCCAGTAGAAAAAAAACACTTAAACAAGTTCACAGTAAAGTAGTTTTCCATAATTTTTAACACTGATTTACAAAACATCTCGCTGAAAGTGGGTTACCGACACCTGCATCCCCCACCCCACCAAACTGGCAAAGAACCCCATTCCCAATCAAATTTAGAAGTATCACAGATCGCCACTAATTGCATTCATATAAAAAAGTTCTTAAAATTAACCTTACTTGTTGTAACAGGTTTTGAATAGACAGTTAACTAAAAAAACAAAAAAAGTGATCAGGTCAAGGGTTCTGGACCTGCATGTCTTGTCACATTTGGGGTCACAAGCTGCCTCCCCTACCTTCAAGCAGCAACAGACACTACAACTGTGGACCTGCTGGATCAAGACCCTCTCACCCAAAAAAAGCACATGGTGGACAGTACATCCCAAGTGGTCTACAATGGCAAAAAGCACTTTGATCAGTGGGTCAAGGAGTTTTGCTCATTGACACAATGCCATTAGATGCCCTGAAGTACAACTCAGTCACTGTCAGAGCACAGAATAAACTTGAAGGTTGGGTTAACTGAGCTGAAAATGGGAATGGTAGTTTCAATCATTGCTGCATTTCTGCTCCTATCTGTCTATTGTATAGACTCCCTGCACCAGGTTAAGGACTCTGCTCATTTGGTACTAACAACCACATTAAAAGTGGCACAGAGAGGGGAGAGGAGTGGCTAAGTGATTAAGAGAGCACACAGGGTATTTGGCAGAGAGAGGCTGCAGAATGTGGGGAGGTATATGAGTGCAGAAAGGGATTTGGGAAGAGGGACTGCTGAGTGATTATGTATGCTTGAAAAGAGGGGTTGCTGAGTCAGTGGGTTGGGCAAGGGATACAAGAGACATGCTACTGAGAGGGGAGGCATGTTGAGAAGAGGTATGTGCACCTAGTTGGGGGAGGGATGTAGGGTGAGCAAGATGGGCTGATTGCAATGGTCTGCAGACTTTAAAGAGGTCTTGTTATTACAGAATATGGGGAGCTCACTGAAATGTACACCAGTTCACAAAATGATAGTTTTAATGTACCTTGTAAAACAGACTTTCACTTTTATTTACGTCAATCCATAGTATGTAGACTTTAATGATATAATTAATTTTAATGATTTGTTTACTGTTATTTTGTTTTTCTTGGCATCTGGGGTTGTTAATTTTCAGGTGTTAAAATCGAGTCAAATTGGAAGAGAATTTGGGAAGCACTGGACATTAGTGAAACAAGTAAAAATCCATTCTAAACAACTAAAGACATTTTCATTTAGAAAATCAGAATACTTACAAACAGTAGATGAGACACTTCTTAAAATGGCTTTATTGTGATAAATGGATTAGTAGTGCTGGAAGAGCATAGCAGTTCAGGCAGCATCCGAGGAGCAGTAAAAATCGACATTTTGGGCAAAAGCCCTTTTTTTATATTCCTGATGAAGGGCTTTTGCCCAAAACATCGATTTTACTGCTCCTCGGATGCTGCCTGAACAGCTGTGCTCTTCCAGCACCACTAATCCAGAATCTGCAGTCATTGTTTTTACCTTTATTGTGACAAAGCCAATTCCAGCTGCATTAAAGCAAACATCAGGTTTCCACTTACATATGCATAGCTGTTTTAAAAAACAATTTTCTCTTCAATGCCCTCTTAAGCAGGTTTATAGGAATTTTTACGTCTGATTAGGGTTCAACTTTTCTTCCAAACAAATTTGCATAACTTCATTTCAGAAAATCAGGGCAACATCTAGTGCAATGAGACTCAGCTTGCCAAACGTACTCGAAGCCAAAAAACTAACACAATGCAATTCAAAATTAAAGTCTCCCTAGAGTTAAGAATGCAAGAACAAAAGAATTAGGAGCCAGAGCAGATAATTTAGCTCATCGAGCCTGCTCTGCCATTTGATAGGATCATGGGTGATCTCATCTTAGCTTCATAGAGTCAGAGTCATAGAGATGTAGAGTCATAGCATGGAAACAGACCCTTCGGTCCAACCTGTCCATGGCGACCAGATCTCCCAACCCAATCCTGCCAGCAGCCGGCCCATAACACTCCAAACCCTTCCTATTCATATACCCATCCAAATGCCTAGATATTTTCCCTGGGGTCGGGGAGTCCAGAACTAGAGGGCATAGGTTTAGGGTGAGAGGGGAAAGATATAAAAGAGACCTAAGGGGCATTTTTTCATGCAGAGGGTGGTACGTGTATGGAATGAACTGCCAGAGGATGTGGTGGAGGCTGGTACAATTGCAACATTTAAGAGGCATTTGGATGAGTATATGAATAGGAAGGGTTTGGAGGGATATGGCAGGTGGGACTAGATTGGGTTGGGATATCTGGTCGGCATGGACGGGTTGGACCGAAGGGTCTGCTTCCCTGCTGTACATCTCTATGACTCAATTACACCGCGGAAAAACATTCTTTCCACACCCATTCCGTCAATCCCTTTTAGTATCTTATATACCCCAATCAGATCCCTCCTCATTCTTCTAAACTCCACAGTACGGCCAAAACTGCTAAAATGCTCTTCATAAGATGGATTACAATGTTGATAAATGTGAAGTCATCCATTTTGGTAGGAGTAACAGTAAAAAGGATTATTACTTGAATGGTATGAAGTTGCACCATGCTGCTATACAGAGGGACCTGGGTGTCCTTGTGCATGAATCACAGAGGGTTGGTCTGCAGGTACAACAAGTAATTAGAAAGACAAATGGAATTTTGACCTTCGTTGCTGAAGAGATTGGAGTTTAAAAGCAGGGAGATTATGTTGCAGCTGCACAGGCCACATCTGGAGTACTGCATGCAGTTTGGTCTTCTTACTTGAGAAAGGATGTACTGGCACTAGAGGGCGTACAGAGGAGGTTTGCAGTGTTAATTCGGGAGTTGAGAGAGTTGGCTTGAGGAGAAACTGAGTAGATTGGGATTATATTCATTGGAATGTAGAAGAATGGGGATGGGGGGGGGGGGGGGGGGGGAAATCTTATAAAAACATATAAAATTATGAGAATAGATAAGAAGGAAGCAGAGAGGATGTTTCCACTGGCAGGTGAAACTAGGACAAGAGGGCATAGCCTCAAAAATTAGGGGCAACAACTTTAGGACTGAATAGAGAAGAAACGTTTTCACCAGAGATTCTAAATCTATGAGATTCTCTGTCCAGTGAAGTAGTCGACACTACTTCAGTACATGATTTTATAACTAAGACAGATTTTTTTGTTTGACAATAAAGGAAATAAGAGAAAGTGAAAGAGTGCGGGTAAGTGGAACTGAGTTTATGAAAAGATCAGCCATGATGTTATTGAATGGCAGAGCAGGCTCAAAGGGCCAGATGGCCTACTCCTGCTCCTAGTTCTTATGCGATGTTCTTTCATTTCTAGAACCAATCTAACGAAGCTCCTCTGAACTGCCTCCAAAAGTTGATTTGTTTTACACTAAACAACAAACTTGCACTACTTTCAGCAATATATAGGAAAAAACACCCCATTCCAAATAGCAATTAGAAAGCCGAATCCATTAAAAAACCTACCACATGCTTTAAGATGTTTCCGTATTGTGCAAATTGTAGAAGGATGTATGAAGCAGATGCTGGTGGAAACCTGCAATGGAAATTTCCTTAGTATAAGTAACAGACTATATTGCAAGTTAAACACAAAAGTTCAAGCATCAACAATGACAAATTTTCAGTTAAGAGGAAGAATCAGCTTCTAGCCTCTAGCATGTTTCAGTATAAATACATGTACACTGTACCCAGGCAGACAAATGATTTGTTTTCAAGTTTATCCCAATACTACACTAAGTGGTCAGCTAAGTCCCCAATTGACACCTCTCAACAGCAACACAGCCAAGACTGTAAACTATTTCATGAAAATCAATGTAGACATTAAAGCGCCATTAATGTTATACGAATCTCTAAATGCGTTCTAGTTAGCACATTATGAAATATTTGCAAGTACCAGATATTTCCCAGCCTACTACCAACCTATTTAAAAACTTTGTCATTCATTGCTACAGCCCAAAATAACTGCATTTTCTAATTCAACATATCAAGTTGCTTAAATGACGTCAAATTCAAATGTAAAAATACTTCAAGTGGAAGTGAGGATGCTCTCAATATAAATTAATTACGGTTTAATAATTAATAGAAATCTTCACCAATAATTTTGTCATTAAGCAGCAACTTAAGGTACAGTTACAGATGCAATTTGTTTCAGTAACTTAGAGGACTATCAAAAAAAATCTTACATTTCTTCCACTCATGATCCAAAGTTCTCTTCAGCCAAGATAGTAAGGTTAGTATATGACTTGAAACTGTTATCTAATCATGTCACCCGTCTACATGTATAGAAAGAAAGGCTACTTCATTTCTAGCGATCCAGCGATAAACCAGTTGAGTGAAAAAATGCCTAATGGAATCAAGGCAAATACAACTGATCAGTAGCCATGGGATTCTAGCTTAAATCTCCTAATTTGAAACATTCCTACTATCAAAACCAGGGGAGTATCTGTTGAAGTTAGTGTAACGCTATATATTCTAAGTCTCATAAGATGATAAACAAAATTATGCTACCATAAACAGCTTGTCAGAAAGACTGAAATCCATGGGATAAAAAAGGCAATGAGATGGGTAGAAAAATGAGCTAAAAGGGTTGGTTACGATGAATGTTTATTTTTAAAAATGGAGGGAAGTGTACAGTAATGTTCTCCAACAATTGGTATTTGGACTAATGCTGTTTATAATGTACATTAATGAAATGTAGATTCATAGAAGAATCAAACTGCAAAAGAATATTAGGAGAAAGCGAGGACTGTAGATGCTGGAGATCAGAGTCGAAAGTGTGGCATTGGAAAAGCACAAGTCAGCCAGCATCCAGAGAATCGATGTTTCGGGCATAAGTTTCATCAGGGAGAGAATATTGATGAGTCTAACGAATGAGCAAATGTATAGCATATTCAATTCAACGTATAAAATGTGAAGTGATACACCAGTAGGGAGAATAAGGAAAGACAACACAAAGCAACTGTTAAAAATTAAGAGTATGCAAGAGGTGATGGAGTAATGTTTGTGCACAAACCTTTTAAGGGAATAGGACAGATTAACAAAGCATTTATGATCCTTACATATACCTATGGAGTACAAAACTCAGGAATAATATCTTATACCTACACAAAACACTCATTCAACCCTAGTGCAACATATTGCAAACTACGCTTTAGGAAGAACATGAAAGCTACAGATAGGGTACAGAAGAGATTTACTAAAATAATTCTCGTGGTAATAAGAGATTTCAGTTACATGGATTTACTAGCCAAATTGGGTTTCTTTCCTTAGAGCACAGAAGGTGAAATGTTCAAAAGTGTTTAAAATGAGAAAGGGTTTAGCCAATGTAAATGGAAAAACTGGTACCAATGATGCTGAAATGTATAAAAGTGGATAAATCCCCAGGACCGGATCAGAACTCTGTGGGAAGCTAGAGAAGTGATTGCTGGGACCCTTGTTGAGAAATTTGTATCATCGATAGTCACAGGTGAGTGCCAGAAGACTGGAAGTTGGCTAACGTGGTGCCACTGTTTAAGAAAGGTGGTAAAGCACAAGTCAGGAAACTACAGACCAGTGAACCTGATGTTGGTGGTGGACATGCTGTTGGAGGGAATCCTGAGAGACAGGATGTACGTGTATTTGGAAAGGCAAGGACTGATTTGGGATAGTCAACATGGCTTTATGAGAAGGAAATCATTTCTCACAAAACTGTTTGAGTTTTTTGAAGAAGTAACAAAGAGGATTGAGCAGTAGATGTGATCTATATGGACTTCAGTAAGGCATTCGACAAGGTTCCCCATGGGAGACTGATTAGCAAGGTTAGATCTCATGGAATACAGGGAGAACTAGCCATTTGGATACAGAACTGGCACAAAGGTAGAAAACAGAGGGTGGTGATGGAGGGTTGTTTTTTCAGACTGGAGGCCTGTGACTAGTGGAATGCCACAAGGTGCTGGGTCCACTACTTTTCATCATTTATATAAATGATCTGGATGTGAGCATAAGAGGTACAGTTGCAGATGACACCAAAATTAGAGGTGTAGTGGACAGTGAAGGTGGTTACCTCAGATTACAACAGGGTCTTGAGCCGATGGGCCAATGGGCTGAAAAGTGGCAGATGGAGTTGAATGCGAGGTGCTGCATTTTGGAAAAGCAAATCTTAGCAGGACTTATACACTTAATGGTAAGATTCTAGGGAGTGTTGCTGAACAAAGAGTGCAGGTTCATAGCTCCTTGAAAGTGGAGTCACAGGTAGGTAGGATAGTGAAGGCGGCATTTGGTATGCTTTCTTTTATTGGTCAGATCATTGAGTATAGGAGTTGGGAGGTCATGTTGTGGCTATACAAGACATTGGTTAGGCCACTGTTGGAATATTGCTTTCAATTCTGGTCTCCTTCCTATCGGAAAGATGTTGCAAAACTTGTAAATTTTCTCTGAACCCTTTCAAGGATGTTGCCAAGATTGGAGGATTTGAGCTATAGGGAGAGGTTGAATAGGCTAAGGCTGTTTTTCCTGAAGCATCGGAGGCTGAGAGGTGACCTTATAGAGGCCCCTAAAATCATGAGGGACCTAGATAGAATAAATAGACAAAGTCTCTTCCCTTGGGTGGGGGAATCCAGAACTAAAGTGCATAGGTTTCAGGGGAAAGACGTAAGAAAGACCTAAGATGCAACGTTTTCACACAGAGGGTGGTACATGTATGGAATAAGCTGCCAGAGGAAATGGAGGAGACTAGTACAATTGCAACATTTAAAAGGCATCTGGATGGGTATATGAATAGGAAGGGTTTGGAGGGATATGGGCCGGGTGCTGGAAGATAGGACTAGATTGGGTTGGAATATCTGGTCGGCATGGACAATTTGGACTGAAGGGTCTGTTTTTATGCTATTCATCTCTAAGACTCTATGACCCATGGACCAATAGCCAGAGGGAATAGGAAGGCAAGCTATTTGTTCTTTTAAAAAGATGTCTTTGCAGGGATTTGACATACACAGCCACATAAGGGAAATGAAAATTGATTCAAAATTAGCACAATGAATATAGATAAATACTTGAAGAAAAATTACAGGGATATGGAGAAGACTGGTTGAATGAAACTTAAGGCAATGTATTTTAAAAGTAACAAAACGTTCTGAGATGATTCACAGGATTATGAAACAATGTAGAACTTGCCCCAAAATACAGCCAGAAAATTTTTACGTTACCTCAAATTTCTAGAGATGGGAATGTGGGAGACCAGCTATTAATGCATTAGAATAGTCAAGTTTAGACAAAACAAGACATGAATATGATATTCTGCAGTTGAATTCAGGTGGTGTTAAAGTGGTGGAAACAGTCAGCCTTGGTGATGATTTGTCAATGCAATTTTAAGTTCAACTCAGGATCAAACATGACACCAAGGTTGCAAATAGATTAGTTTTAATCTTCAACTATTGCTAGGGAGAGGGGTAGAACTGGTACCAAGGGAACAAAATTTGGAGATGGGCCAAAACAAATGGCTTCAATCTTCCTTATATGAGCATAAATTTCATTAAATTGCAAACTGGAGCAGATGTTGAATAAGCAGTTTAATAATTTAACACCAAGAGGAGGAACTGAGGAAGGTGATGGCAGTTACACAGAGCTGCGTGTTGCCTGCATATGTACATGCACTTATGGTTGTCACTGCACTACATAAGTGAGAAATGGGTCAGGCAGAACAGATTCCTAGGGCAAAACCTGAGGCAACAGTGCAGCAGAATGGTAAGTCTTACTCTGGAAGCAACTTGACAGAAACATGGGCAGAACAGTTCCACCAAGCTGAAGGACAGTGATGGAACATTGAAGGATGATGTGGCCAACTGTGTCAGAAAAGGTGCAAGTATGTAGTGTGGGATGAGGAGGAATCATTTTCATATTCACACAGATGTTATTTTTAATTTTATAACAGTTATTTCGATAATTTGGCTGGGGTCAATCCAAATTTGAAGTTCCGTAACAGTCAAGTACAAATTGAGAGATGACAAGATGTTTAATGATTTGAGAAAGGAAGGCTGGGATTGGCCAGTAGTTGACAAGTGCTGGATGCTTGAGGATGACTTTGACAGGATGAGGCAAAGACTGTCCATAGTAAACCAGGAACCCCTGTTAATAAGTAAAACACCGACGAATAGTGGAGGGTGTTGAAAATAACATTAAATGCTATTCAGAAGCAGTTTGTACTTAAGTAAACGCTCCGCCTGACCAAAGAAAATCACGGACATGAGGTGGTAGAGGACAGCATAAAATTAAAAGGGCATTTAAAAATGCAAAAACAGTATAGATTCCAGAGAATAGGACAAATACAAAGAGCAAGAAAGGGCCGCAAAGCAGCTTCTAAGAACGGCTAAAAAGGATTTCAAAAGGAAACTTACAAAGGGACACAAGACTATAAAAAAGAGATGTTATCGTTAATAAAGGATAAGTGCCTGGTGAAGATTACTGTTGGCCAACTTAAGGTTGAGTGGGGGGTGGATAATGTCAGTCAACACGGAGAAATGGTAGATATACTGAATGATTACTTACTTTAATATTCACAGAAGAGGAGGATAGCTTGCTGGAAGTCTCAAAAGAAATTAACAGAGGGATCAAGGATAGAGTCTAAACAATATTAGCTTTAGTAAATCAATCAATCAATCATCGACAATGGAAAATGTAATGGAACCGAAGACTGAAATCTCCAGGACTTGATAGCTCTCGTCCAATGATGTTAAAGGAGGTAGGAGAACACGATGCAGATGCCCTAACCATAAGCTTTCAGTGTTCCATGGATTCAGGAGTTGTACCTCTGGATTGGAAATTTGCTCATGTCACTCTGCTCTTTAAGGTGACAAAGGAATCCAGAATTACAGACCAGTTAGACTAACATCTATGGTGTGGCTGGAGTCTATAATTGAGGGTAGGGTAACTGGAAGTTTTTAGTGATCAGTTAATCAGGGAGAGTAAGCATGGATTCATGATGGGTAGGTCACATCTGACCAAATTCAGTTTTTGAAGAGGTGACAGAAGTGTTGGGCACAGCTAAGTCAATATTGTTTACATGGACTTACAGAAGATTTTTGGTGAAGTCCCACAAAAGAGACTGTTAGGCAAGGTGGAAGCCCACAGAATTCAGGGCAAATTACTGACATGGATTGGAAACGAGTTGAGTGGGAAGGAACAGATTTGGAATAATGAGTAAGCACTCAAGTTGGCAGGGCATGACTAGTGATGTCCTGAAGAGATCTGTGTTGGGGACTCAATTATTCACATTATTCATTAATGACTTGGATAATGGCATAAAAAGTCAAATATCCAAGTTTGCTGACAACACAAAACTGGGCAGCATTGTAGACAGTGTTGATGACAGCATAAAAATACAACAGGATATTGGTCAATTAGGTGACTGGACAAAGCTATGCAGCTATGATTTTAATATAAGCAAGTGTGAGATCATTTATTTCAGACTGAAAAAGAATAGATCTGGGTTTTTTTTTAAGAAAGCATAAAGTTAGTTATAGTAGGTTTCCAGCGAGATTTGGAGGTTCAGGTGCACAGCTCTTTCAAATGCCATGAACATGTGTAGAAAACAGTCAAGGCGGCAAATGAAATGCTGGCCTTCATATCTAAAGTGGTGGAGTATAGGGATTGTAGATGTTATGCTGCAGTTATACAAAACCCCAGTTAGACCCCACTTAAAGAACTGTGGAAGGATGTTTTGGCCTTGGAGGGTGTTCAATGCAGGTTTACAGGAATGATACCTGAACTTCAAAGGTTAAGTCATGAGGACAGATAAGGCCTTTATTCCCTAGAATTTAGAATGTTAAGGGTTGATCTAATTGAGGTCTTCAGGACATAACAGGGAAAGACAGCATAGATAAAGATAAATCATTTCCACTGCGATTGAATATTCCAGAATCAGGGAATATAGTCAAAGGATTAGGGCCACGCCATGCTGGAGATATTTGAAGCAATTCTAGATGCAAAGAATAATGGAGATTTGGAACTCTCTCCCTTAAATGGTGGTCAATGCTAACTCAATTGTTAAATTTCAATGCGAAATAGATTTTTTTTAATGAAGCAAGACTATCAAGGAATATGGGGCCAAGGCAGACACATGGAGTTCGGCCACCGAACAGCCATGATCTTACTGAATGTTACAGCAAGCTCAAGGGTCTGAATGAGGTGGTGATTGAAAACAGGAAGAAAGAATAATATGAGAGAGAGCTGTTGGTTTGATGAGTCGACTGGTCTCTTTTCTGTACTGTACTATTCTTGAATGGAAAGATGTTACACAATTTTGAAAATGCCACTTCAAAAATGCAATTTTAGAAAACATGCTAGGTAGGAGAAAAAAAAAAGTACTACATAAATGCAGTTACTTGCAAATTAGATTAATTATTGTCTATGTACACACAAATAGTTTTTGAGGGAAAGTATTACATGGCAGTTACAAATGTAATTAGTTCAAGATTTAAACATAATCAGCAAATAGTAAAGCTACTCCAGATTGAAAGCTAGTTTGTGTTGCAGTAAAGTAATATCCAAAACGTCTTCTGGCTTAAATTCTGAAGGATGAAAAGCCATTTAATCTAAATTAACTCACACAAACAAAATTACCCATCCAAACTAAAAGTACAATTCCCTGAAAGTTGAACTCAACTTAATTCTCTTCATCAGAACTGTTCTGAAACATTAACTCTGCTTCCTTCCCAGGTGCTGCCAGACCTGCTGAGTTTTGCGAGCAATTTTTGTTTTTATTACAGATCTCCAGCAACCGCAGCTCTTTGATAGATAAAACAACTTAATTCTCATCTTTGATCCAGGAAAATAGAGTTTCTACAATTCCAGAAGAATGTACAAATCATACAAACCCAAAAACTGTGATCCATGTGTCATCTAAATGATCATCTGAAGTAAGAGATTCTCCTTGTGTGTAGAAAGGATCTGCCTGGGCAGGAGAAAGAGTCGCCTTTCTGTGCTGGCCAATACTGGCTGGACTAAATATACTAGTGGTACCTAAGGAAGAGAGATAGATTTTTCTAATTCAAGTGTACAGTCGTCACATCATTACACTCCTTTTCATGACATGAATTACTCAAGGATACAAATTTAAAATAAATGTATTCTCTATTCAGCAGTAAACAAAACTGAGCTTTAAGGAATCAACCCCAAAGCAGAAGGACCACACAATTTTGAAGAAAAGGATCTTGGACTTCAAATGAAGACAGGAAAATCCCACCAATAATTTAGAAATGGTTTTAAGATACTTGGCATATACATATGAAAGGAGATGTTGTAAACTAATAACAGGTTCAGAAGAAGTGTACCTTTGTAAACTTAATCATTAGATTTATCATGTTGACATTTTACAATCTGCAATCAGGAATAGAATGCAAGATCTACAGAACATTTTTCTGACCAGGAGATATCATGTCACTGGTACTAATGATTAGAAATATTAAGCAGTTAGTCAGCTAGGGGATTTACAACCTCAAACACCTTATGATAGTAAGAGAGACATCAACATCCACGACTGGATTGTTCAATGTATCCCATTCACACAGCAACTTAAGAAGTCTACTGGCCCCTCAGTGTATTGCTCATCCAAGGCAGCAACTTTGACTTACTATTCCTGAAAGAAATGAGAGGTCTGTGATTTCAACTGGCAACTCCATGGGAAAATAATTCATCACAGATGTAAGCAGTCAACTGACAGCGAAGTAGTCAGAGGTGGTGTTCATTTTGTAACCAAAAACATAAGCCTGCCTATCAGTTTAGGAATGAGCCACAGCTCTGACAAGTTAAACTACTGTAAAGGTCTTGTGTATTAGAACACAAAAAAAGGTAGAAAGAAGCAAATTTATATCTTTATCAGGAATACATTGACAATGAGGAATTCTACATACTTTCACTATAAACATTAACTGTTACATACTATATCGAAAATAAAGAAATCAGATTTGATGAAGACTGTAAACTAATAGCAGTGATGTTCTATACCAAGAAACGGCAAATACTTCAATGAAGAACTACACAAAATAAACATACCTGATCCAGGAGTTACATTATTTCCAGAAAGAGGTGTTTGAACTTTTTGAACATTAGCCTGCAATGTGAAAAACATCCAATGAGAAATTTTGAAAAGTAATCTTAAATTTGATGACAACAAATGATGTAAATTTCTAGCAACCTATGCAGAAATACAGTGTGGTGGAAAAACAAAAATCATGAAAGGAAGCGGAGCAATTCCTTTCAACACCTGGACTCCTCAAAACGCAAGAAAACTGCAATGCCAGAGATTTTGAAGCAGAATGTACATCCACACCAACCACATTCAGCATTTGGCACAGACAGTCCTGCAAAATAAGGAAGAAACCACTTTCCTTAAAATAAAAGGCTGTGGTTTTAAATATTAATTCCAAATACACAGCAGAAAGCATTCAAAAATAATAAATGATAGAACACTAAAGAGAATGCACACACTTTTCAGACTTTACAATATTTGAAATTATCATATAATCTACTACAAACTGATGTGTCACGCTTACCCATTTAATTATAGGCAGAGAACTACCTGCAATGAGTTTCATTCCCAGCCTCTTGCCTTTATCTAACAAACATCATTCCACGACCATTGTATCTAGCTTCCTGCCAGCTGTCTCAGAACTAGACTGCATGCAGTGTGTATTTATTGACCTTGGATGAGTTCCTGCCCACATATCCTTGCGACAAGATCACTCATTTTAAACTCCGATTTTCCCCATTTTAGTTTACTTAGTGATGAAACCTTCATCCATACGTTTGGCACCTCAAACTTGCCTACTTTAATTCACTACCATCAATGAACTTGAAGTCACCAAAAACTCTGCTGCTTTAATTTAATTTATCGACCATCACGGTGTTCATTGAACTATACTGGTTCCCAAGTAAGCAACAGCTAAATTTTAAAATTTCCATCTTTGTTTTCAAATCTCCTCAGCTCCCTATACTCATCTAATTCTGGTTTCTCGCATAGAGTCAGAGATGTACAGCATGGAAACAGACCCTTTGGTCCAACTCAGCCATGCCAACCAAATATCCCAACCCAATCTAGTCCCACCTGCCAGCACCTGGCCCATATTCCTCCAAACCCTTCCTATTCATAAATCCATCCAGATGCCTTTTAAATGTTGCAATTGTACTAGCCTCCACCACTTCGTTTGGCAGCTCATTCCATACACATACCACCCTCTACCCCTTAGGTCCCTTTTATATCTTTTCCCCTCCTCACCCTAAACTTATGACCTCTATTCTGGATTCCCCCACCCCAGCGAAAATACTTTGTCCACTGGTGAACAAGGTTAGATCTCATGGAATACAGGGAGAACTTGCCATTTGGATACAGAACTGGCTCAAAGGTAGAAGACAGAGGGTGGTGGTGGAGGGTTGTTTTTCAGACTGGACGCCTGTGACTAGTGGAGTGCCACAAGGATTGGTGCTCGGTCCACTACTTTTCATCATTTATATAAATGATTTGGATGGGAGCAGAAGAGGTATAGTTAGTAAGTTTGCAGATGACACCAAAATTGGAGGTGTAGTGGACAGCGAATGTGGTTACCTCCGATTACAACAGGGTCTTGATCAGATGGGTTAATGGGCTAAGAAGTGGCAGATGGAACTTAATTTAGATAAATGTGAGGTGCTGCATTTTGGGAAAGCAAATCTTAGCAGGACTTATACACTTAATGGTAAAGTCCGAGAGAGTGTTGCTCAACAGAGACACCTTGGAATGCAGGTTCATAGCTCCTTGAAAGTGGAGTTGCAGGTAGATAGGATAGTGAAGTAGGCGTTTGGTATGCTTTCCTTTATTGGTCAGAGTATTGATTACAGGAGTTGGGAGGTCATGTTGTGGCTGAACAGGACATTGGTTAAGCCACTGTTGGAATATTGTGTACAATTCTGGGTCTCCTTCCTATCGGAAAGATGTTGTGAAACTTGAAAGGGTTCAGAAAAGATTTACAAGGATGTTGCCAGGATTGGAGGATTTGAGTATAGGGAGAGGTTGAATAGGCTAGGGCCAGGGGTGGGGAACCTGCGGCCTTCTAGGCCATTATATGTGGCCTTTTGAATGAGTCCAAATTTTGCAGAACAAATCTTTTATTTTTATGTTTTTTCGTCCTTTATTATTTTAATTTTAATCTTAATCTTAAATTGAATGTACTTAAAATACCAGAGAGTAAAAGAAAATTCAACGAAATAATCCTCACAGACTGACCACCACAATTAAAGAAATGTGAATTTTGAACAATATATAATTGAAGTTTCTTGGATGCGGCCTTATTAGATTACAACTAACATTATGTGGCCTTCCAATATGAAAAGGTTCCCCACCTCTGGGCTAGGGCGGTTTTCCCTGGAGCATTGGAGACTGAGGAGTGACTTTTTGAGCTTCATAAAATCATGAGAGGCATAGATACGATAAATAGACAATGTCTTTTCCCTGGGATGGGGGAGTCCAGAACTAGAGGGCATAGGTTAAGGGTGAGAGGGGAAAGATATAAGAGAGACCTAAGAGGCAACTTTTTCACTCAGAGGGTGGTAAGTGCATGGAATGAGCTGTCAGAGGAAGTGCTGGAGGTTGGTACAATTGCAACATTTAAAAAGCATTTGGATAGTTAGATGAATAGGAAGGGTTTGGAGGGATATGGGCCGGGTGCTGGCAGGTTGGACTAGATTGGGTTGGGATATCTGGTCGGCATGGACAAGTTGGACCGAAGGGTTTGTTTCGGTGCTGTATACATCTCTATGACTCTATAAACCTCTAAAAAGGTCACCCCCTCACCCCCCGACACTCCAGGGAAAACAGTCCCAGCATATTCAGCTTCTCCCTATAGCTCAAATCCTCCTATCCTGGCAACATCCTTGTAAATATTTTCTGAACCCTTTCAAGTTTCACAACATCCTTCTGATAGGAAGGAGACCAGAACTGCATGCATCTCCAATTTTAACTCCTCTTGTACTGGTGATCACATTTTCAACTGTTTGGGTCCCAAACCTCTCTAATCCATACCCTGCCTTCCTCCTTTAAGAGGTAGTTTTTAAGCAATGTTTTTCTGCAATGGTCCCTGCATACATAAAATTGTGCCATGCAATATCAGTTTCTTCTCCCCCCCCTCCAAGTCCCTTTAAATTTATGGTCTCATTCAGCCTGATAAACAGCCTCACCTGCTCAGTTTCATGGAGACATTAGTCACCTGTCCTTACATGTTTTGCTGTCAAATTTCACTTTACAAGGCTCTTATGAAGCATCCAGCTCTAAAATTCCCCAGAAAAATATGGTCACATTCAATACAACTGAGGAACGGAAACATTTTACCAATTAAAAACAATCCTTACAGTGTATCTAGTTTCTTACCAGTTGTCGTGAACCTATGGGTGAAAGTCCAGTTCTTGTGGTTCCCAAATCATCATACAAACTACGAACTGGTGGTGCGCCACACTTATCTTTCGGAGTGGGTACAACTGGTTGAGGTGGTGTGCCTCCTGTATTTGAGAAAATAGAAATGAGAGACAATATTTTACTATTCAAGGTGTCTTTACTGCACTAGCTTTACAAATTAAACATTTGTTAATAATATAAAAGCTGAGCAACTTAAAGTTTTTATTCATAGTTATGATTAGGAGTTGCCAGTGTTGGACTGGGGTGAACAAAATTAAAAATCACACAACACCAGGTTATAGTCCAACAGGTTTATTTGAAAATACAAGCATTCAGAGTGCTGCTCCTTCGCCAGATAGCTAGTGGGGCAGGATCATAGGACACTATTTATTTTTATAAAAGATCAATGTTTCACACAACAATGCAATGCACTGAACTAACCTAGGTTAAGTCTTTAATCACTTAGAAAGGGGATGCAGATTTCAATTCTATAACATGTAAATTCCAGAACTTCTTTCAAATCACTATCCTGAGGTTTTATCAGTGTATTAAAAAAAAGTGACAACTCAGCCCAAACAATGCATTTAAACCTGTGAGATTAGAGTCTGTCTGTATGCCAACCTTGACTCAGACTGGTTCTATTTCCAAAGCTGGAATTTATAAAATGTCACATGGACTGACTGCCTACTGACTGAATGTTTTTGGAACAAAATAGAATGTTTCTGCAAATACAATTCTGCAGATGCAAATTCACCCCATAGGGTGTGTGTGTGTGTGTGTGTGTGTGTGTGCGTGCGTGCTTGATAGTGTGCGCCCCTGTGACAGCGTACATATCTGAGAGATGTGTGCGCACGCGTATGGGAGAGGGTCAGTAAGAGTGTATGTGTTTGTGAGACAGAATGTACAGTATAGTGGGGTCACCTGTACTGTGACGCAAACCCAAGATCCCGGTTGAAGCTGTCGTCATGAGTACCAAACGTGGCTATCAGCAGACACTACAACAATGAATGAATGAATGGACATTGTTGCACAATCGCCAGACAGGAATGTCCCCTCCCATTGAGTGAACTTTTCAGCAGTCAAGGACATTCGGCCTTGGATCTTCAGGTGACCGTCCTCCAAGGTGGACTTCAGGGTACTCAACAACACAGAGTTGCTGAGTAAAGGCTGATAGCCACACCAAACAACCCTATCGCCCCATGGCCAAACACTTCCAGCCACTTCCCACTCCTCCAAGGACATGCTGGTCCTGGGCCTCCGCCATCGCCACTCCCTAACCACCCTACACCTGGAGGAAGAACAACTCATCTTCCACCTTAGGGCCCTCTAACCCCATGGCATCAATGTGGATTTCACCAGTTTCACTTCCCCTCCCCCCTCCAATCTTATCCGATCCAACCTTCCAACTCGGCACCGCCCTCATGACCTGTCCATCTTCTTTACCACCTATCTGCGCCACCCTCCCCTCTGACCTATCACCATTATCCCCACCTATCATACTCTCAACTACTTTCCCCACCTCCCTCATTTCTCTCTCCACCCCAGAGGCTCCCAGCCTCATTCCTGATGAAGGGCTTTTGCCCGAAACATCGATTCTCCTGCTCCTTGGATGCTGCCTGACCTACTGTGCTTTTCCAGCACCACACTCTCAACTCTGACTTCCAGCATCTGCAGTCCTCACTTTCTCCTAGTTGTATGACAGATCGATCTTGTATAAAAGTAAATTTTGTGTCCTAGATACCTGACGAAGTTGCAGCACTCTGAAAGCTTGTAGTTTCAAATAAACCTGTGGGACTATAACCTGGTATTGTATGATTGTAACTGCATATTTATGGATAAATAATAAATAACACTAAAGTAAACTGAACAGATTAGACATGAAAACGTAGCAACATATACAATGATTTCTCCAAAATGTGGAGGCTTTGTCACGTGTATATTCAGACTTAATCAAAGCCCCGAAGTTTTAATTCAACATCTATATTATTTCAAAATCTAAATTCAGCCATTATTACCTAAGTATTCCCCATTAAAGAACATAATAAAAAGTTTGCAGATCACAACTTTCTACCAAAGCAGCATAGTATTGAGGAGAATTATCAATTTTGTTTAACAGAGTGAGTATCAGAGCAAGTTGTTTCAGTTAAAGTATTTACTGAAAACATGAAAAATATCCAAATACCTCACCCATCACCTAGTATATATTAAAATTAAAACTGAACTTTCCAAATACAAATTAAATATCGACTAAAATGTCATTGTTTCCCAATGACATTGCTCGACCCCACTTGCCTCCAAAAGGAGATCGTATGTCCATTATTCCTGCCAAAGTGCCACAAAAGTTACGTGGTTGAGGAGTTATTGGGGCTGGTAAATCTCCCATTAAGAAACCAGGTAAAAACTGAGCACCTGCACCTGGCTTAGGAGATGTTGGCGATCCCAATGCCATTGGTTCAGATCCTATAAATCAAGAGAAAGAGATCCTTAGAATATAAAAGCAATACAATATATGCAAATAGACTTGAATATATATTACAATACCAATATTATATTGTTCTTAAATGAAGAACATTCACTTTTCTAGTGGTGATGATGTAAAAATTAAAAAGATTTGATAGAATAGACTTGCTGAGACAGGTCCACCTATGGAAGAGGTTAACACTAATGGGCTTAGAATAGACAGTTGACAATTATGCCTGAAGAAGAATTCAGGACAAACCTATTTACCCAGAGAGTGGTTACAATGTGGAAATTACGACTCAACAGAACAATTCAGGCAAATATCAAAGACACATTTAAAAGGGGAGCTTTATAAGCATGAGAAAGTAATGAAGAAAATACAGACAGGATGAAATAAAGATGGGTGCGAAAAGACAGACTCATACGGAGTGTAAACTCGAGCACAGAGGAGTTTCGTTGAACAATCAATCAATTTTTGTTCTGTGAATTGCATGTGATTTACATTCAAGATACTAGTATGGACAGATCTTGGTTTCCCAAATTATGATGTATCCATTAATCATAACAGTAGTAAAACACTGACATAAAAGGCCACAAATGCCAACTGTAAGGGATGCAAAAGATGAGAGCATGAAAAGGAACCCAGCATAATTTGGAACGGACATTTAGTTTGTGCTTTAATGATTGGTCTGTTTAAATTTCCAATCAGATTTCCAATTTAACATAATGAAGAAGAGACAGTCCCAAGGAGACTCCCTCTGCCGATACTGCCAGGGAAGACAGCCCCTGTCCCCAACCTCCTAAATCCCACCCACCAAAATCCCACCAGTGACATCAGCAGCGCATGTGCATACAGACATTTCCTATCGGCTACCATAGCCAATTACTATCACAGGCCATGTCTGATCATGTCCAGAGGGCCATTTTGTTGGCTGTCTCTTCTTCATTATGTTAAATTGTAAATCTGATTGGTCTGTTTAAATTTCCAAATCATAAAAGGTCAGACTCGCTGGGTTCCTTTTCATGCTCTCATATTTTGCAAAAGTGTAAGCACCGCAGCACAGTGGCTCAGTGTTGAGCACTGCTGCCTCACCGTACCAGGGCCCCAGGTTCGATTCCAGCCTCTGGCGACTGACTGTGTGGAGTTTGTATATTTTCTGTGTCTGTGTGGGTTTGCTCCGGGTACTCCGGTTTCCTACCACAATCCAAAGATGTGCAGGTTAGGTGAATTGGCAATGCTAAATTGCCCATAGTGTTAGGTGCATCAGTCAGAGGGAAATGGGTCTGGGTGGCTTACTCTTTGGAGGGTCGGTGTGGACTGGTTGGGCCGAAGGGCCTGTTTCCACACTGTAGGGAATCTAATTTTTAAAAAACTAAGTTGGCTGGACACAGCTTCTGCATCAGACTCTTGAAGCTAATTCATATGAACATGCCTCTAGCCTGGGAACTGATTTAGGATTTATTTTATTCTGATTCTACCTGCAACATTAGCCTTATTGTTAACCAAGTATGAAGCTCAATGTTATACTACTACCTGTGCAAAAATGCTCAAGGAGTGTATTTCACAGGTTCACTCTGAAGCAATTTTACTTTTAATCTGCTAGATATGCTATTGATATAAACAAATTCCCAGACTTGCAGTTCACTGCAATATAAACACCAATTCACAAGTCATGTCAGTCACAACCGACTTGGAAAAGTATTACTGTCTTTGTTTCATGTGACAAAGAAGGCCTCTTGTATTATGAATCTATGACTTACAAGGAAAACTGCACTTGCTTATTTTGGGGTAACCCAAAGGAAGTTGAAGAGATCGAATAAGCTGGTCCAAGAAATTAACCGTAATGGTAGAATGTTCAACTACCAAAGAACAGGATAAAATGAAGCAGTAATTTGACAATTTTACACTCATATACATTACAGAAAGCAAGTGTTTAAAGTGGTTCTCTTCAGTTCACTTCTATCAACATTTTTCATCCCAGAATTCACCATTTACAGCCATAAAAGTTATAAACTTGAAAGCAAGGAAGCTTGATATAAAAATAGAAATTGTTGGAAACCTTTGCAGGTCTGGTAACATATGCAGGCAGAAAGCAGAGTTGACATTTTGGGTCCAGTGACCCTTCTTCAGAAGTCTGACATGTTACTCTAAAAGTAGTTAATTTTAAATAACTCCTCTCAAGGAACCAACAAACACAGCAGACAGAATAGCTTTCCACCAGACTTACGTTCAAGTATCAACCTGATCTATTCTAATTACATCAAGGCAATGCACCACAAGAATGATTTAAACTGATCCAAGCACATCAAACAACTGGTCTTGGAGATTAATGTCTGAATACAACATCTATTCCTACCTAAGTGAAATTTATATCTTCAATTACATCTTATTTGAATAACCATTTCACGCCACCTTACACTCCTCATGCATACCCCACACTCGTATGGTGTTGAGAGCCTGAAATCATTAACAACTTGATTCTGATGACCTAAGCTTATCATATGCAAGGCCACAATGCAAGAAGTTTGGGCACCGATTCCATCAGTCTGCTTTCCAAACAGCAACAGATCACTCTAAGCTGAACAGTCACTTCAGCTCTGAAGAAGTCACGTAGACTTGAAATGTTTGCTTGTTCTCTCTCTCAGTGGATGCTGTCTGCCCCGCTGTGATCTCCAACACTTGTTTTCAGTACAGATTGCAGCATCTGCAGTCCTTACAGGAAATATTCGAATTTGGTTTCCAGCATCTGCAGTCATTGTTTTTACCTCGTTGATTTTAACCCTACTGCGAATCCTCTTGCAAGGATGCCTGCCTTGAAGAAGTTTTCCTCCTCTCTCTACAAGAATCTCAGGGACTCCCTACTCTATGCTACTTTCTCCCCACCCCCACCCTCCTCTAGCTTATCTCTCCAAGCTTAAGGCTCACTGCCTTTAATCCTGATGAAGGGCTTTTGCCCGAAATGTCAATTTCGAAGCTATTTGGATGCTGCCTGAACTGCTGTGCTCTTCCAGCACCACTAATCCAGAATTTGGTTTCCAGCATCTGCAGTCAATGTTTTTACCTTACAGGAAATATGTCGATCCAGAAATAAGATGTGCTTCCTTTACTAGCTAGGCCTTTTAAAAAAAAATCTGGCAAATGAACTTAGAGGTCGAAGGCAACAACCTGATATAACTTCTTCAAATTAATTATCTTTTTAAACTCTTTACGTTGTACGTAAGGGCGTTGGCTGGCCATCCGTGGCTGACTATTTAGCATTCTCTTGTAACCCATGTGGCTGGGCTTTGCTCATAAGAACCACACTCTTAAAAAAATGTATCTTTCATTGTATAGCCGCCCTGTGGAAAGGTCATTAAGTGATAACTGCGTTAAATAATTTTTAAGAATTGCAACGGCCAGATAGGGTCACAAATTACAAACCATTAAATAAGTCTGGTTCAACACTGATTCTGAGCAAAGTAAACCTTCCAAAAAAGAAACGGCACTGGCTCGATTCAGTGCCGGAATTCCACCCATAAAGATCAGAGTCAACTAGGCCCCGGTGAGTAAACTCTGGTTTCCAGCATCTGCAGTCCTCACTTTTGACCGGTGAGTAAATTGCGATCCTACATGTAACGCACATAAAAATCTCCTCATATGGCGATCCATAAACAAACGGTGCTGTCGAATATTAAATTCGTTCCCGACATCCCATGTCCGGATGACAAAAGTTGATTGAAACAGTTAAACACCGGGGGAAGCCTTTTTTCCCCACGTCCATGTGCGAGTGGCACCGCACCACTTCCTTCGTCTGACGAGCTCCTGCTACGGTGCCAGAGCCGGGTCCCACACCGACTCTCTCCCTTCCCCCGATAACACAGCACCCATTCAACACCCCGTGTCCTTACCCCCACCCCGCCATCTCCCAAACCGCGCGCGCACACACAACCAACCGGCCCCAGACCCCAGCTCGCGCGGCCTCGCGCTACCGGACCCTGGCCCAGGGGCTCGCGCTCAGCCGTTGAGCCGGTTCTTACCTTGGAACTCCATGGCCGCCGCTTGCAGCGTGCGAGCGACACATAGATCTGAGATCCAGCAGCTCCTTCTTCACCCCGCTGCCGCCTCTTCCAGCGAGCTCCTTCGCCGCCGCCGCCGCCTCCTCCTCCTCCTCCTCCTGCGAGCTCCTTCTTCACCTCCCCGCCGTCTCCTCCAGCAGCTTCTTCACCGCCTCTTAGCAATCGCCTCCTGCACCAATTCTGTGCACTTTCAAAAATGGCGGAAAATCTCCAACTGTAAGAGCGGAGCTGCACGATGGGAAAAGCGTCACTCACTTTAGTTGATTGTGTTTCCTTCCAAGGGTTGAGCGTGGAAAGAATTGGCTCCTTGGTGCAACACTTCTCCAATTAGTGTGAGACTGAATGGAAATCAGCCAAGCTGCTTCCCAAATTATACAGAAAACGCCCAAAGAGCAATGAGTCTTGTGAGATCAAATGGTGTAGAGAGAAATGACTTTATCGTCATAGTGTTAATAGGAATGTTTAGAGAGTTTGTCTGTGGCATTTCGACTGATCTGACATGCTTAAACATGTAGGACCAGCACTACAGATTGGCTTGTAGAATTATAGAGTTTCTTGTTCTGTCCTAGTTCCACTTGTGTGTGCACATCAGCAGGGATCACTGATGTCAGTCATCCTGAAAGGATTTAATCATGGTTCTACACCTCCCACACACTCCCCCAAGTCAGAGTCTTTTGTTCTACCCGTTTACATCATTATAATTCGAACATTAATATAAAACAAAAAACTGTGGATGCTGGAAATCTGAAAAAATACATAAGAAACAGGGACCGGAATAGAAATTGCTGGAAAAGTCCAGCAGGTCTGGCAGCATCTGTAGAGACAAATCAGAGTTAATGTTTGGGTTGAGTGACCCTTCCTCAGATCCATAATAGGAAAAGGAGTAAGCCATTCTGCCCCTCGAATCTGCTCACCATTCAATACGATGATGCTTAATGCAACATTTTTCATGTCTACTTTCCTGCCCTTTCTCACTAACCGTTGATTCCCCTACTGACCAATTATCCATCTCAGCCTTAAATAAACAAAAACATGAATTACTGGATAAACAGTTAACATTTTCAGAACAGTTCTGAAGAAGGGACTGGAACTTAACTTGTTTTCTCTCTGCAGATGTTGCTCGAACTGCTGAGTTTCTCCAGCAATTTATGTTTTAGTTTGTTATGAGCTATCTCATTATTTATAATAACTGACATGTCTGCCCCAAAACTCCATAGACTGGCCCAACAGAAAGTCTCCCCTTTTCTGGCCATTGCCCTTCCCTATTCCCTAAGATGTAGTTCATTTTTTCCATGGTTGTTCATATGAGGCAGAGTGCAGGAAATGCAGATGCTACATTTCCCAAAGCAGATGTTGAAGTTACTCCCCAAATTATAGAGAGGTATAGAAGGATTTCCTGACACCCTTTTCCCCTTTTTGTCCTGCAGGTGCAGAGGCTTTGCCTCCTTCATTGACATTCTTTTAGATGCCCTTCACTTTCAGGATATTGTGACAAATACAGTCCATGTCCCTATGGTCATGTCAGCTTACACACCCAGCCTGTTCAAGATTCAGCCTTGCTACAAGCAGAAAGTGAATTATTGACATCCCACGAAGGGCTGAGAACAGCCAAACAGTCCAGAGAATTGGAGTGGGGAGGGGGTAGTGGGAGTGAGAGGAATTTTAAAAGCTAAACGTTAAGAGAAAAAGACTGACTACAGTTTTGCAAACTCGTCAGTAGAATATGAATTGACCAGGGCACTTGTGCTCCATGTTGTAGACTGGGATAGCAAGCTAGGAGAAAGTGAGGACTGCAGATGCTGGAGATCAGAGCTGAAAAATGTGTTGCTGGAAAAGCACAGCAGGTCAGGCAGTATCCAAGGAGCAGGAGAATCGACGTTTCGGCCATTAGCCCTGGGATAGTAAGCGCCTCAATATAGTGAACCTGTACAGGACGTTCAGGTGCAGGCTAGCTAGAAGTCAAAGGAGATCTAGGTAGATTGGAATAGAGCACCTTGACTGATGGATCAAAGAATGCAACATCATTTCAGCACAAAGAGACTTTATAGCATGTTGACTGGTCTGCTGACATGCTTGAAGGTGTAGAACTATCACTGCAGATCTGCAGGTTGACTTGCAGAATTATAGAATTCAACAGCATCTCTTTGGGTAACTTGTGGTATCATGGTAAAGACCCTATCTACAGAGGCCCCTGGTATACAGAAGTGATTTGAAGGCCATGCACAATGAGCTTCCATACATTATCGGGAAGGATTGATTACACTTAAGCAAACCTGGCTGCACAAAGGATATTGAGGCACAACATCCCTTCAGTTAAAAGAAGCATTAGGACAATGGGGTGGTAAATAGACTAAACTATTTTGGATGACAACTTGCTCCAAAAAGCTCTATATGTAGTCCCAAATATTTTCTGATGATAAGGTGGGATTTAAAGTAAGGAATCTTCACTGGGATAACCATCTTTAGTCATAATTCTTTGGCTTATCAGATCATAATACCCAATGTCATTATCATCTTGACTGAAAATTGTCCCATACTTGGCGACAGCAGTGTTGTCATGCAGCTTGACAAAATGGTACACTATATGAGACATCAGCATTACAATAAGAAAGTCCTCACTGAAACCTGTCACCTGCTGCAGCAATAATTCCAACTTCAAATTGTGAAAATAATTACATTGCCAGCAATTACTAAGGTGACTATGGTGATGAATATTTATGTACTTGTGTCATTCCAGGCTGAAGCTACAGATACTTTAAATATCTTGCAATTTGCTGTGCACTGTTGCATTATTGATGTAATTGGGGTTCTCAATTCATCAGGCGTTAAGTAAATTTTGATCTAAAATACAAAAGCAAAATGCTATGGATTCTGGCAATATGACCTAAAAACAGAAAAGGCTGGGAAATTGGTCAGGGAGCATTTATGGAAAGAGAAAAACACAGGGAAGATAATGCAGGTAGCATTTAATTAGGCAGAAGGGTGCTAGGTATGGACCACTGCCTTTTTGCTATTGGTCCAGTTAAGTCCAGGGCAAGAGGATCATGATTAGATTCCCTACAGTGTGGGAACAGGCCCTTCAGTCCAACCAGTCCTCGGAAGAGTAACTCACCCAGACCCATTCTCATTCCCCTCTGACTAATTGACCTAACACTATGGGGCAATTTAGCATGGCCAATTCACCTGATCTGCACATCTTTGGACTGTGGGAGGAAACCAGAGCACCTGGAGGAAGCCCACACAGACACAGGGAGAATGTGCAAACTCCACACAGACAGTCGCCTGAGGCTGGAATCGAACCTGGGACGCTAGTGCTATGAGACAACAATGCTAACCACTGTGCCGCCCCAATGGCCTCCCTGCTCTGTTGCCAATTGAAACAGTTAATAACGTTCTCTGGGTATCATCTTGTTGCCACTGAGGAAAAATGTATGGGAAACCTCTCCAACTAGTGGGTAAGATCCCTGTTGCTTCCATTAAATACTGTCCACATGCTTAATCTTTCAGGTCAATCAGTCTTCAAAATAACTCAAAAAATATAAAAGGCTTTAAGTAAATGAAAGGAAGAGGATAAAAAAGAACAAAAGTGATGTAATGAATAACAGAAGAGATTAAATGACCAATGTGTTGGGAACACAGGGCCAAAGGGAGAAATAACGGACATGTATAGAATCAAAGAACATGCTTTAAGCTTGTAAATTTAAAAAGGAGCCAAGAAGGGATAATTCAACAAGTAAACAACCAGAAAGGAGAAGCCAGTGAGCCTAACAGACGCTACAGGTAGGTCAAACAATTGAAAATGAGGAACCTTGGGATCGTAGGAACCGTAGAGGAATTATTTGATCTGGATAGCATTCACAAGGAGTGAATAGCAAGAAAAATAGAATAGCAAAAACAAAAATTAGAAACACAGCTGGGGAAAGTTGAGACAAGAAGTATCATTTAATGAACCTGGAAATGTTAGCGTCACATACCGATGTATATCAGGTGTATATATAATTTAAAAGTACTTTGGGGAGGACACAAAGTTGAGTACAAAGATAAGTAGACATAATTTACAGTTCAAATTAAAACTGAGAAGTTAAACCCAAGCGTGGCAAAATTCTGGAGTTGGAAGCAGGATCTTGCTGGAGAAATTGAGAGACAATTATCCCCTTCCATCACCAAACTAACACCAATCTCTTTTTAGCCTGTGTCCACATAAAATTAAGCTTCTAAGTGTAGCATTGGTGGGAAGCAAAGCTGTTTGGCACCAATATTGTAGCTCTAAGTACAATCTGACTCAAAGTTAGGGCTCCACATGACATGAGAAGATAGTGTGCTACGAATATCTGTTGGAGGTCATCTCCTTCTGCTTCACTTCAGCGTTACTATGAACCTTGGAAATTTAGTTGTCGGGGCAAAGCCTGAACATATAGAGTAGAATCTCGATTATCCAAACGAGATGGGCACAGAGTATTTTGTTTGGATAGTTGGTCATTTGGATAACCAATCTGAGATCATAAAAAAGCGATAATTTACAAGTGCCAGTTATCCGAACATTTCTCAGTTATCCGGCAATGCACACCATAATGCCATTTAACCAATAACTGATCTATCGTAAACAAGTGGTAATTTGAGTGCCAGTTATCAAACATTTCTCAGTTATCCAGCAATGCACACCAAAATGTCATTTAGTTGATAACTGATTGCTGAGTTGCCTAATGCTGTTTTTACGGGACCTTGAAATCTTGTTCGGATAATCCGAAATTCAAATAATTGATGTTCAGATAATCAAGGTTGTACTGGGTAAACAGCTTAGCCATACTTTACCAATGTCATTTCAGAATTTTTTTTGCAGAAATATATTCTTGACAAATTCATCACTAAATGGCTATGCAGAAAGAGTGACGGCATGTTTCAAGATTCTAAATTCTACAGTTAAAGTTAAAAATTTAATCAAGCTCCTACTCACATCTTGATACAATCAAACCTTGTCATAAACCACATTGAAATAACTTGTGCTACATGATTTATATTACCTTAAACCCTTTATTCATTTTTACCAATGAGTGTTGACCATTCACTCTTCAGTTTTGTTTAGGGCAATACAACTGAAACTTACTAAATTGCCTTTTCTTTCAAAAATGCTGACTGACCTTATATGTATTTCCACCATTTTCTGTTTTATCTGAACGTTTTCAGAATGTTAGCCTTCAAACATACTTTTCTGCTTGGATGTTATTGTTCACAATATTAGCATTTTGGATTTGAAAGCAGAGATCAAAATATGATTACGGTGAATCCCAGAGTTTAAGGACTGTTATGGTGACCTGATTTGATTGCAATGACAACAGGACATCTTTATGATGTAATCACTGTGTGCAACTGAGAAATACGGTTGATACCAACTACATTAATTTGTTATAACAGCAACTATTTACCTCCGAATACAAAGTAAAACTCTGCAGAAGCCAGAAATCTGAAGAAACAAACACCAAGTGCTCAAAATACATAGTGGGTCAGGCAATATGTGCGGAAACAGAATCAAAGTTACCAGGCTAAATCTTATGTTTTTTTCAGCTGTGAATTTCATGGATCTCATGAGTTTACTTGTGTTATTGTCCCAATCTTGATGCTAGCTAAACTCTCCCACTTGCCAAATCTGGAAGAACATGCAAGTGCTGGCATATACTGGAATGGGCCAGCATCTGTAGCACTAGCCCCAAATTAAAATGGCCATTGTGTGCTTGGAGAAGCACAATCAGTCCAGATTGTTGCCTTACATAGTTTGTGACATTTTCTGTGGACATGGAAGATAAGGAGAAACTGGTGCCCCACTTTGTGGACAATCATCTGGAGATCCTGATGGACAGGGTGGTGCAGAGGAGGGATGTACTTTTCCCCCAAGAGCACCAAACTCTGCCAGCCTGGTCCAAGCTTGCCAGCTTGATCAGTACTGTTTCCATGGTCCAGAGGAATACTCAGAAATACCACAGAAAGGACAGTGACCTTCTACACTCCACACGGGTTGGTGCCACAATGTTCTCTCTGCTGCATCACATTGACTCTGCTATTGCGTCTGGCTCATGTTCTACCATGTTGACAATTGCAAGCAAAGTCTGATTAGTTTTCATACCCAATACACTTGATGACTTGCCTCGACAGCTTTCTGTGGCAATGAGCTCCATAGGTTCCCAGCCTCTGGCTGAAGAAATTTCTCATCATCTTTTTAAATGGTGACCCTTTCACTCTGAGGCTGTGCCCTCAGGTCCTAGTCTCTCCTACTAGAGGAAACATTTTTTCATGTCCACACTAGCCAGGCCTCTCAGTATTCTGAAATCCCCCACTCATCCTTCGAAACGCCATCGAGTACAGACCTGAATTCCTCAATCACTCCACATTTGACAAACTCTTCATCCCTGGAATCATTCTCGTAAACCTTCCACAAGGCTGTCACATCCTTCCTTAGATATGGGGCTTAAAACCACTCTCAATATTCCAAATGTGGTCTGACCAGAGTCTTTTGCAGCCTCAGCTTTGTATTCTAGCCTTCTTCGAAATGAATACTAACATTGTAGTTTGCTTTGGAATAAACTATTCAATTCTGGTCTCCCGACTGGAGGAAAGGTGTTGTTGAAAGGGTTCAGAAAATATTTAGAAGGATGTTGCCAGAGTTGGAGGGTTTGAGCTATAAGGAGAGGTTAAATAGGCTGGAGGCATTTTCCCTAAAGCGCAGAGGCTGAGATGTGACCTTATAGAAGTTTATCAAATCATGAAGGGAATGGATAAGGTGAATAGTCTTTTCCCCAGGGAAGCAGAGTCCAGAGCTAAAGGGTATAGATTTAAGGTGAGAGGAGAAAGATTTAAAAGGGATCTAAGAGCAATGTTGTCATGCAGAGGGTGGTGCGTGTATGGAATGAACTGCCAAAGGAAGGAGTGGAGACTGGTGCAATTACAGCACTGAAGGGATATAGGAATAGGAAGGGTTCAGAAGGATATGGGCCAAATGTTGGTAAATGGGATAGATTAATTTAGGAAATCTGGTCGGCATGGATGAGTTGGACAGAAGGGTCTGTTTCCGTGCTCTACATCTCTATGACAATAAATATGCTTTGATATAATTTGGACAAGTTGAGTGAGAAAATACATTGCAGAAGCAGAAAACGTGATAAGTGTAAGGTTATCCACTTTGCTAGCAAAATCAAGACATTATTGTCTGATTGAAGGTAGATTGGGAAGGGGAGTTGAGTTGCAAGGACACCTGGGTGTCTTTGTTCACCAGAATTCAAGTGCAGGAGTAGGGGATACCTTGCTGCAGTGGTACAGGGCCTTGCTAAGATCACACCTGGTGTACTGTATTCAGTTTTGGTCTCTTGAAGAATGTTCTGACTATGGAGGGAGTGAACAAAGATTTACCAGACTGATTCCGGAAATATAAGTATCTGAATCAGTCGGGACTATATTCACTGGAGTTGAGATGAATGGTGGGGGATTGTCATAGAAACTTACAATAGTTTAATAAGAGTAGAAAGGGTAATTGCAGGAAAGATGTTTCCAATGACTGAAGACTTCAAAAGTAGGGGTCAAAGTCTAAGGTTACAGAGTCTGCCACAGAAATCGGTTGAAGCTAAAACATTGGATATTTTCAAGAAGGAGGAACATGGTACTTCTTGCCCGAAACGTCGGTTCTCCTGTTCCTTTGATGCTGCCTAACCTGCTGCGCTTTTCCAGCAACACATTTTTAAGCTCTGATCTCCAGCATCTGTAGTCCTCACTTTCTCCTAGTTCTAAGGGATCAAAAGGTCAGGAAAAAGGAGATTCAGGGTACTGAGTTAGATGATCAGCAATGATTATATTGAATGGCGAAGCAGGATGGGAGAGCTGAAAGACTTACTTCTCCTATTTTCTATGTTTCTATGAGTATAAAGATGCTTGCTTCAATAGTTGCAGTTGTCTAAAATCTAATACAAAATGAACAATTTATTGGCAAATGTAAGATCCATGTAAAAATGTCCAAAAAGTTGAACAATAGATTCACAGATTCCACAAAAATACTAAGCAGTTATTGCAGAAAATGTAATGAGAAACCAAGTAGCTGCTTTATTGGTATACAGACATCATTTTGTAACACTGTAATACAGTTTCATCACAATGCTCCAAGCTACACTAATTAATGAAATGAGATTCAAGTGTTTTTTGAACAGATCCATCTTTTCATTTCCATTTCAAGTGATATAGGCACTTGTATATTTGAAGATCCCCAGAAGCAGATTAAAAATGTAGATAGGAAATATATTGTGAATTTTCTTTTTTAAAAGTCTGAAAATGACTAAGGTCTGGTTTGTAGACAGAATTTCATTTCAAATGCTGTTTCCAATGGCAGAAGCAATCTGAATAGATATTCCTGCATTAGAAAGTCTCCACAGCATTTCGGTTTTTAACCATTTCTACTTTAAAACTTATTTTATACAAATTCAAGATGATTTTCTTTCTTTGACATCAAGTGCTTTGCAATAATTCTCTATTAGAATTTATGTTATAAAGTATTACATACCATATAAATACTGTCTTACAACTATACAATATTTAAGTTACAGTGATCCACAATTTTCAAAGGCAAACGACGATGTGCACAAAATAGTTTAGATTACTTTTAATGTATAACAATATTCTAATATCTCATAGTTAGGACACTGAGTTTACAATATAGTGTGTCCTTTTAGTCCATTCAATTTTCATAAGTTGTAAATGTGCAGCATCCAAACAAACATTAATGCAAATATTGTTGCTGACAACATATGTTAGCATTGAAAATATTACCAATAATGAATTTAACAAAAGGTTCCAAATGTCTAATCCCACCATAGCTTTGCTAGTTTCCATAAAGTTATCAGTTCTTTTCATTCAGGACCATATTGCTTTATTCATTTCTTTGGTTGGTAATTCCTTAATTGTTCCATAAAACCAGGATTAGGATTGATAGCTTGCCTTGCGTTCTTCACAGTTGAGAAAGCATCCTTAAAGCTAAGTCCATGTGCCGACATGAGATAACCTATTACTATAGATGCAGAACGTGACACTCCAGCATTGCAGTGGACCAGCACAACCCCATTCTTGAAAAGGAAAAATGAAAAACAAGACAAATTATTTTTTCACATAAAAATGTTTTAAAATGATTAATATTCAATATAATAATTGAAAACTTTTTACATCAAATTAAAAAAGTAACTTAGGTTCTTAAATAATGTTCTTAATTTTCAGAATCTTCAAAATACATTCTCAACTATACACAGGATTTTAAATACTGAGAGAAGTATTCAGTCTGCAAGCAACTTTCACTGAAGGAGTGATTAAACATCTTTATTTCAGAACGTCCTAAATTATATAGAAGCTATGATATTCCGTTCTAAGTATTATTTTATTAAATATTGATGCTGTCCATCAACTTTTTGATTTAATCCAAGAATAATGCCATTTGATAACCTGATGTCACCTCACTGAAAATGGAGTGTCTTTTTGCTTTGAATTTTGAATACATTTTTGGATTTACTTTTTGATGTTTTACCTGAGTAATCCAAAACACTCCTACTGGATTCCTGGACTAGATAAATAGTTATCAATTTGTGTTTTCCATTTTATTTTTAAGCTTGTGTCCACAAATACTACTTGGAATAAAAACAGTTTGTACCATGAATACCAAATTGTACCAAAATTAATTAAAAATTAAAATGCAAAATAAACAAAAATTAATCTAAATTTGGCATTCCAAATGAGCAATGAAGTTGCATGAATTCTAAACAACAAACTTGAATGCTTCACTTCAGTCCCTTGGATTTCTTTCCAACTCAGAACAATGAATGACACTGGGGATAGGTAGTGAAGTGGTGTTTTCTCCTCTGCTTTCTTCCTGTTTTGATTTGGAGATGCTGGTGTTGGACTGGGGTGTACAAAGTTAAAAATCACACAACACCAGGTCATAGTCCAACAGGTTTAATTGGAAGCACGAGCTTTCAGAGCACTGCTCCTTCATCAGGTGTTTGTGGAATACAACCAATTATCTTACAACTATGTACTCCACATCTTAGCATGCTTAGATAGAATGGCCAGACTTAACCAGATTAATTGTGGGTGACCTTCCCTTACCTATCCTTGTCTTCTTCCTACCAATCAGTACTCTTTAGCACTGATCTCCCCTACCAGTTTTCCTCCAATACCAATATGTTTTCTGCTTCTCACTATCCTACAGACTGCTTCCTCCTACCAGCAATCCTTGTGGCATCTCCCCTGCTTATTACATGCTTCTCACTGGTTGAACCCTCTTTTCTGCCACCAAAGCCGAGAAATAGCACTTCCAACACATCTGTGACTAAGTTTGAAACCTTTTCCAACACCTCTACCTTCATGTCTTGCCCATTCTTCACTCCTCAACTACTTAGAGTCATAGAGTCAGACAGACCTTTCGGTCCAACTCATCCATGTCGACCAGATATCCTAACCTAATCTAGTTCCATTTTCCAGCACTCAGCCCATATCCCTCTCAACCCTTCCGATTCATACCCATCCAAAAGCCTTTCAAATGTTGTAATTGTACCAGCCTCCACCACTTCCTCTGGCAGCTCATTCCATACACATACCACCCTCTGTGTAAAGACATTGCCCCTTAGGTCTCTTTTATATCTTTCCCCTCTCACCCTAAACCTATGCCCTCTAGTTCTGGACTCCCAACCTCAGGGAAAAGACTTTGTCTATTTATCCTATCCATGCCCCTCATGATTTTATAAACCTCCATGAGGTCACCCCTTAGCCTTCAATGCTCCAGGGAAAACAGCCCGAGCCTATTAAGCCTCTCCCTATAACTCAAATCCTCCAACCCTGGCAACATCCTTGTAAATCTTTTCTGAACCCTTTCAAGTTTCACAACATCCTCTATAGCAGGGAGACCAGAATTGAATGCTATATCCCAGAAGTGGCCAAACCAATGTCCTGTACAGCCGCAACATGACATCCCAACCCCTGTACTCAATGATCTGACCAATAAAGGAAAGCATACCAAATGCCGCCTTCACTATCCTATCTACCTGCAACTCTACTTTCATGGAGCAATGAACCTGCACTCCAAGGTCTCTTTGTTCAGCAACATTCCCTAGGACCTTACCATTAAGTGTACAAGTCCTGCTAAGATTTGTTATCCCAAAATGCAGCATCTAGCATTTATCTAAATTAAACTCCATCTGCCACTTCGCAGCCCATTGGCCCATCTGATCAAGATCCCATTGTAATCTGAGGTAAACTTCTTCACTGTCCACTACACCTACAATTTTGGTGTCATCTGCAAACTTCCTAACCATATCTCCTATGTTCACATCCAAATTATTTATATCAATGACAAAAAGTAGTGGACCCTACATGTTTTCGCTTTCTACATTGTCCTCTCTACCTCCTCTCACTCATGATCCAACTCAGTCTAAATTATTTTCAAGGCTGCAATCTAATTAAGTCTAGTCTAGTCAAGGGCTCAGCACCAATAACAGATTGGTTATTCTGGCATTATGTTTCCCATCCTTTTCAGTTAAAATTTCAAGTCAGGCTTATAGAAAGTTCAAGCATGTCATTATCATGAATGGAATATTTGGGAATGAGAAGTAATGAAAAGTTACAAGATGAATTTGTGGGAGGACAGGATCTGTAAGGAAACAAAATAAAGGCAAAATATTTGAGCACCAAAGGGAAGTGTTCAAAGGACAAGAGAGAAGGAGGAAATGAAAGGTAAAAGAAAACTTCAGAGATCAGATGACATCACTGGAAGCAACAAAGTGTTAGGTATGGTAAAGGCAAAATGGTCAGTGAAGATATCAGTAAGGAGGGGGGAACTGGACTGGAGCAGAATTGGTGGAGCTGGCAGCTTACAAGTCATGAAAGGAAGGAAAGAGAATTGATTAGTAATAGGAAAGAATATGGCTGAGGAAACAGGTATTTAACCAAGCAGTTACAGTTCTTCATGTGGTTTTCCAGTATCATTCAATGACCTAACACGGTCCATAGCTCAAGACTTAACATACCTCTGTCTGGATTCTCTTCCAAATCAAAAACCCAAAAGCCAAGCTGTAAATTTTGCCAATAGTTTCGGTACCTACCTCCCATCTTCATTAGAACATAAGAACTCGGAGAAGGAGGAGGCAATTCAACCCCTCAACCTTCCTCTGCGATTTGTTATGACTATGCTTGATCTCATCTTGGCCTCAATTCATCTTCCTGTCCACACTCCATAACATTTCACCGGGTCAATTCTCGACCTGCCACAAATTAATGGAAGGCAAAACTCTAGCTTTTCTCGATTCCTAACCCACTCCACCTACTATCTACTGACCTGTATCCTGGCAACATTGTCTTGGTGAATGGTGCCTACATCTATTCTTGCCTCACGTCCCTATCAAATCAATGCACTAGACCTGTTAATTAAAAATATCATCAATGGCCATCTACCTATCACTTTTCTGTCATACTACCCAACATCTCATATCCGAAACAAAAAGAGCCAGAATAATACCAGGTACAGTGGCACAGTGGTTAGCACTGCTGCCTCACAGCGCCAGAGACCCGGGTTCAATTCCCACCTCAAGCAACTGTGTGGAGTTTGCACATTCTCCCGTGTCTGCGTGGGTTTCTTCCCACAGTCCAAAAAAATGTGCAGGTTAGGTGAATTGGCCATGCTAAATTGCCCGTAGTGTTAGGTGAAGGGTTAAATGTAGGGGAATGGGTCTGGGTGGGTTGCTCTTCAGAGGGTCGGTGTGGACTTGTTGGGCCAAAGGGCCTGTTTCCACACTGTAAGTAATCTAATCTAGTAGAGTGGAAAAACAGCAAGAAAAACCAATGGAAGAGACAAGGAATCAAAAGACACAAGGAAGCAGTGTGGTGTGTAGACACTTATAGAATTGCACTATCGTGATATCGACAGATAAATGAGTCAGAACCAAATGCCATAAGAGATTGATTAGTTTAAATGAATAACAAAGTACAACATTCAAACCAGCCTTGACCAGTTTGATGCTGTACAGTTTATATTTGTTGAGAATGAATATTGCATTCCAATAAATTACATACAACTATCCTATTATGGAAACATTCTCTGTATTATTTGTCTTTTCAACCACCATTGTCACTGTGGAGTGGCCATCATATTTCGTTCCTCATGCAGGCTTATAAATGAATCCAGCAACTTTAAGTCTGCATGACAGTTTCATACTGCCAGTCATGACATCAAAAGGTGATAAAGACACTGCAAAAAAAGAGTAATAACCCTTTCAAATGGCATCCAGTCATAAATAATAAAACATAGTTGGTCAACAGTGCATGTGTGGAGTCAATTTCTCCCTATTTGCGTTCCTTTGTCAAAAGGAAAACTAAGTCTTGTTCAGTGGAAAAAGGAATAAATTATTCATAGCAGACACATCAACAATTTAAAATACTTGTATATTTTATTAATAGGTCACTTTCTTATCTCAAATGTTCTAATTACAAGGAATTAATATTGTCTCCTTACCACCTATATTCCTCACCTGTTCCTTTGCTTGGTCAATAAATTCAAAGCATTCTGGGAAGAATGAGATTATACAAGTCTCAGGGATATCCAGTATGGTAATACTTTTGTAAATGAACTCACATGGAAATGCATTTTCAACACTATATCCCACATTCAAGATATGAGAAATCTTTGGAGAGAAGAAAAGTTAGAATTAATTGATATAAAGTTCTATGATTGACCTTAAATTCCATCTGTATCATTTCTCATCTGACGGAAAAGCAAATTGTCTGGCTTAAGTAAAGTATCCATAATATATTGGCAAATGCACAAGTCACACAAATTGACTCAGCCTGTAGCCTTTTCTTCCACAATGAAAGAAAACTGTCTCTGAACTACTTACATACAATTTGCTCAGGTACTTGTAGCATAGGAAATCATGACAGACAACCTGTCCATGGGTACTACATTATTTTTAAGTTGCTATTGATGTGGAGAAGGAAAACTTGTAACACAGAGGTAGCATTCTTGTCCCTGAGCCAGAAGTTCTGGAGTTTAGTCCCACTCCAGGATTTGACAGCCAAGGACAGTTCATTCATAACACAATAAATCAATCTGGGTATCAGTTTGCAAGTCCTTCCAACACATGCCAATGGCAGACAGTAACATGGTTAGAGATTCCTGTTCAGTCATATTATGCAAAGAGATTGGAGCTTCTACCATCACTACCCAGAATTCCAGAATGCAAAACAGCAGAGTAGGGGAAAGTAAAATGGACACTGCACTGGAGGTGGTCACACCTCTCAGACTACATAAGTGAAAATTGATCTATGATTAGAGACAGGAGGGTGTGACTGCAGGTGAGACAGGAATGAGAACTTGGGAGTTACAATTGAGGAGCTTTGGACCTTGCAACTGTCCAACAGTAATGAGGTCTGTACAACCTGTGCAGATGAGTGGGGACTGCAAGAAGAATGAGCGAATTGATCACAGCACTGCTCTGCCCAGGACCATAAGAAACTACAGAAAGTTGTCTACACAGCCCAGACCATCATGGAAGCCAACCTCCCATCCATGAACTCCATTTACACTTCTCGTTGCTGCGGAAAGGCTGCCAACAATATCAAAAACCCACGTCACCCCAGTAATACTCTCTTCCAACCTCTCCTGTCAGGCAGAAGATACAGAAGCTTGAGCACACGCACCAACAGGTTAAAAGTCAGCTTCTTCCCTGCTTTTCACAAACTTTTCACTGAATTTGGTACATGTGACTACAATAAATCAAATCAAATGGGTGTGGGCAGAATGAGTTTCAAGTCATGATGTACTGGCACCAATATGATTTGATTTGATTTGTTTATTGTCATGCATATTGTTACAAAATCCAGTGAAATCTATTGTATAGTATCGCCACTTCTGGCTCCAACTTCGAACACAAAAGTAAACCAAAACATAGGAGTAAAAGGCAGACATATGAAGAAATAAAGAAAAACATGTGTTCAACTTTACAGTCCTTCTCATTAATTGCTTCATCATGGGCCTGGTGCCCAGACACAAGTCCCTTTTACCGCTCTCCCACTGGAACTAAAGTCGCCACTCTTCGGCGCCATCTAGCCTCCAACGACATCCACGCTACTATGAGTCCTCGATGGACCTTGCGATTGCAGCTGTCTCTGATGCTGCCAGGTATCGCACCAGCCCACATCCAACTCCACCACCGCCGTGAATCCACTTCTGGCCCATCTCGCTGATGATGATGCCAACAGGTCTACTACTGGGCCCAAACTCAACTCCACCATTACCTCCATGAACCTGCACTGGATGCAGACACTGCCGGGAACCCAAATCCACCTCCACTGCAGTTGCCATGAGTCAGTGCTGAACCACCTCAATGATGTTCAAGCGGCCGGGAACCCAAATACGCTTCTGATGCCACCATCTTGAGCCCACCATGAGCAAGCTCTTCAACAAGGGTTAAAAGAAAGGGAAAAAAGAAAAGTGGACAGAGCAGATAAGCCCCGGGTTCTGAAACCCTACTCCATCCCCATTTTGTTGGAGTATTGGGGTAGAAGGGAGTTTGATGACAAAATTATTCATGTAATTGATGTATGCTCAAACGTCTGAGTCTTAAATGGAAAAGGTAAAAACAATGACTGCAGATGCTGGAAACCAGATTCTGGATTAGTGGTGCTGGAAGAGCACAGCAGTTCAGGCAGCATCCAAGTAGCTTCGAAATCGACGTTTTGGGCAAAAGCCCTTCATCAGGAATAAGGGAATTCCTGATGAAGGGCTTTTGCCCAAAACGTCAATTTCGAAGCTACTTGGATGCTGCCTGAACTGCTGTGCTCTTCCAGCACCACTAATCCAGAATCTTAAATGAAAAGGTGAAAGCTGCAGTAAATAAGAACTGAAGGTGGGAGCTGTTGAGCAACTTGAAGAGGATGAGATGTGAAAGGCAGAAATGACAGCTGTTTACTGGGTAACATTATTAATATGTGGAAGACCAGCTAAGTTATCTGGAGCAGACTTTTTTCCAGGAGCCAAGGCTGGAGGTAGGCTGAGTGGTGTGAATAATAAGAGAAATGAGATGAAAAGCCATCAACCTAAAACACTCACATCAAGTTTTATTTCCACAGATGCTGCCTCACCTGTTGAGTTTTTCCAGAATTTTCTGTGTTATTTCAAGGAAATAAGGAAGTAGTCATATATGTAATGAGCAGCAGTTAGAAGTGAGAAACCGGAACATTCTTCAACTCCTCGGCCAAAGAGTGCCAGGATCCATTGCTGAACCAGCACTTCAGCAAAGATCACCTCACTCATTATTAATCAATTATTGCAAGGAGACATAGTCATCAATGTGACAATACTACATTAGGCAGCGCCTTTAATTGTTGAGTCTTCAGAGGAGCTAAGGTTATTAATTTAACACAGTAATTCCACATTTTGATTGGGGTATAATTTTTTTTTTAAATTGCCTGGACTCTCCTGAAGCTACTCAGCAACTGCAGCTGAAATAATTGACAACCTTACTTGTTCCCAGGCATCACAGGTGCTAAATTGTATTGGCTGCTCAAAGCCAACTTGAGTAATGATTTCACGACCAGTTTTACATATGGAGCAGTCCCTGCTTTCTGACAGAAATGCACTTTAGTACCATTCAGTAAGCATATGCATAAGTCTTGTTCTGTAGCACTACTTCACTGACCAAGAGTTTCTTTTACTGAAACACTACCTAAACCCTGAAGCATTTTCATGTTACCTTATAATCTTTTAATTTTTCATAGTCATGGGCCACATCTTGGGATGCTGGAAGAAAATTAAATAAAAAAGAAGAGTCAGTAATGTTCTTAATTTTGGAGAATTGGAGAGTGGAATAAGATGTCAATAGCTGTATCGAAACAAACTAGGATAAAGTTATTCAGGGTACCTTATGCAGCTTTCTTTTATAAATGGAAATCAACTGATCTAAACAGTAACATGACGCCAAAAGGGTTGGAAGGGAGAACAATTTTCTACTTGGTAATTTTATGCAGTGGATGTACTTAACACCAACAGGCTTAAGTGGTGGATAGACTTTCCATGTTATTGTACTCAAGCTGAAAGTCGATCTAGCTGAAAAAGAAGAATCAGTAATGAGGGAGACAAATACTAATTACCACTTCCAAGTGTAAACCGAGCTAAATTTACAACAATTAGTTCACATCATGAAAGTCATCAAGGATTTTTTAAAACTGAAATCTTATAAATAAATGTACATTTAATTAAATACAGAAAACTCATGCCAGGTACTGACACCAACAGAATAACTGAGTCAACAGGATCTTTTAAAAATTGTTCTGTAAATTAACTCTCATGATGTCATACCACAACAGCAGGAAAGTCTGGTACACTGAAAATAAATCAGATAAGTTTGGACCACAATAATCTCTGTTGGTATTTTACATTTATTTGTGAATGAAACTGCACAAATTAGTAAATCATTTCTAAGTACATGACCCTATAGGAAGAACGAGGTTATGATTATATTGCCTTCTAAGTTTTAGACTATGGGTAAATATTGAAAGAAGGTTAAGTACTATCCTTGCAGAAAGGACTATAAAATTTAATAAAAAACAAAACTGGGGGAGAGGCGATCTGATGTGAATCGGCAAAATTTAGGATGCATAGGATGAGGAAGGAAACTGTAGAGGATGGACACTCTTGAAATGTGGAGCTTATTTAAGGAACAGCTACTTCGGGTCCTTGATAAGTATATACCTATCAGGCAGGGAGGTAGTTGTCAAGAGAGGGAGCCATGGTTTCCTGAAGAAATTGAAGCTCTTGTCCAGAGAAAGAAGAGGCTTATGTGAGGTTAAGGCGTGAAGGCTCAGTTAGGGGGCTTGAGATTTATAAGTTAGCCAGAAAAGGTGTAAAGAGAGGGCTAAGAAGAGCCAGGAGAGGACATGAGAAGTTGTTGGCGGATATGATCAAGGAAAACCCTTCTATAGGGATATCAGGAATAAAAGAATGACTAGACTAATATTAGGGCCGATCAAAGATAGTAGTGAAAAGTTGTGTGGAATCTGGGAACATAGGGGAAGCACTTAATGAATATTTTTTGTCAGTATTCATATTGGAAAAGGGCAATGTTAATGAGAATATGGAGATACAGGCTACTAGATTAGGTGGGATTGAGGTTGACAAAGAGGAGATTTTAGCAATTTTGGAAGATCTGAAAATAGATAAGACCCCTGGGCCGAATGGGATTTATCCTCGGATTCTCTGGGCAGTCAGGGAGGAGACTGCAAAGCCTTTGTCTTTGATCTTTGTCATCATTGTCAACAGGAATAGTGTCAGAAGACTGGAGGATAGCAAATGTTGTCCCTTATTTTAAGATGGGAAGTCGGGACAACCTTGGTAATTATAGACCAGTGAGTCTTACTTCAGTTGTGGGTAAGGTATTGGAAAAGATTAGAAGAGATAGGATTTATAATCATTTGGAAAGGAATAATTTGATTAGGGATAGTCAACACTGTTTTGTGAAGGGTAGCTCGTGCCTCACCAACCTTATTGACAAAACAGGTGGATGAAGGTAAAGCGGTTGATGTGGTGTAAGGCACTTCAGTAAGGCATTTGATGAGGTTCCAACAGTAGGCTATTACACACAAAATACGGAGTTTCAGGATTGAAGTTGATTTAGTGGTTAGGATCAGAAATTGGCTAGCTGAAAGAAGATAGAGGGTGGTGGTTGATGGGAAATGTTCATCCTGGAGCTCAGTTACCGGTGGTGTGTCATCAGGATCTGTTTTGGAGCCACTGCTGTTTGTCATTTTATAAATGATCTGGATGCGGGCGAATAAGGATGGGTTAGTAAATTTGCAGATGACACGAAGGGATGCAGAGTTTTGGATGTTGTGGGTTACAGAGGGATGTAGCTAAGATGCAGAGTTAGGCTGAGAAGTGGCAAACGGAGTTTAATGCAGAAAAGTGTGAGGTAGTTCATTTCGGAAGTAACAGGGCTAATGGTAAAATTCTCGGCAGTGTAGATGAACAGAGTGTTCAGGTACATAAATCCCTGAAAGTTGCCACCCAGGTTGAAAGGGTTGCTCAGAAGGCATATGGTGTTTTGGTGATTTTTGGTAGGGGGATTGAGTTTCTAAGCCACAAGGTCATGCTTCAGCTGTACAAGGCACTGGTAAGGCCACACCTGGAGTATTGCGTACAGTTCTAGTCACCGCTTTATAGGAAGGATGTGGAAGCCTTGAAAAGGGTTCAGAGGAAATTTAGTAGGATGTTGCCTGGTATGGAAGGAAGGTCTTACGAGAAAAGGCTGAGGGAACTGAGGCTGTTTTCGTTGGAGAGAAGGTTGAGAAGTGACTTATTGAGACGTATAAGATAATCAGAGGGTTAGATAGGGTAGACAGTGGGAGCCTTTTTCCTCGTATGATGAAGGCTAACACGAGGGGACCAAGCTTTAAATGGAGGAGTGATAGATTTAGGACAGACATCAGGGGTAGTTTCTTTACTCAGACAGTAGTGGGGCATGGCACGGCCTGCCTGCAACAGTGACAGACTTGCCAATGTTAAGGGCATTTAAAACGGGCTTTGGACATACATATGGATAATAATGGAATGCTGTAGGTTAGATGGGCATCAGAGTAATTTCACAGGTCAACACAACATCGAGAGCCGAAGGGCCTGTACTGCGCCATAACGTTTTATGTTCTATAACGCTTTACTTATAGTACTTATGCAAACTACAAAAAACACAGGTAACCTGTACAATTCTAAAAATCTTAACTTAGGATGACTTCCCACCATAGACTGTACCTGTACAGCAGAATATAATGACCCTAATGTCTACGAGCATCTATCCTATTAAGTGGTTAGTGCCCAGAAATTTGAGTTTTTGATCTGCAATTACATTCTAAATGAATTTTTTAAAATTTTTAAGTATATTACTTTCCCCCTTCAGTAATCAAAACAAATGTAACAATTCTACGTAAATGATGCAACAGTCATACCACAATGAACAGAAGCTTTAGAGAATGTTAGTTCATGTTAGCTCACCGAGCATTAGCCAGGGTTTGACAACACCAATATTCAGATCAAGGCTGGTGTCCTCGACATAACCGCAAGCTCCATCCGTTTGTTGAGCATCTTCAACAATTTGCACTCGAGCGTCTCTCAATGTTTCAATAAGTCTTTTCCCAGTTATGGTTGTTACTCTGGTGCTCTGTTTCTTGAGCGAAGCCTTTGAGAAAGCCTCGATTTCATTGGCAAGTGAATGCATCACATTTGAATGGGAGAAGCAAGTCAAACAACGGAAAAGAAAGGCAGTGAAATGCACTAAAATGTCAATTATGAATTGAGAATACACTGTTCTGTATTCACTGAATTGATCGATTGTAAAATCAGTTACTTGGACCTAAGTATATTAAATTCAAGGCTACTTTCACACTGCGTTTCCTATTCATTTGTCTACTTTTTCACGGAACATAAGTGAAATGCAACACCACCAATAAAATCGCTTGCGTTAAGAGTCACATAAAGAAAGTAAAACCCCACAACTCCAAGCCTACTGCCACCTATACCAGGAAGACTACAGTTGCTTTGTTTTGGCAAGTACTGCACAGTTTATACTGTAATTGTATTGGCGACTTGTTTGAGAAGGTGCAATATAATAACAGAGATACAGACAATGATTTGTGGGATTAGGACATTCCTTTTACAAACAGAAGATCTAACATATATTTCAGAAGAAGTATCTATCCAAGTTGAGAATTTATAAAACGAAGACATTTAATGGGAATTTAAAATAGATCAGCGAGATCAATAGTAATTAAAAGTCAGTCCAAGAAATTCAACCACACAAAATGTGACCTCAAGCACTAAAATTGGGGCATAAACCAGCAATTTAACATGCAAAAAAAATGCGGGTACATTGAAGCCTTGCTATAGATGTACAAGCATTCTTGAGACCTGGAGTTGTGTGCCATTTTGGTCTCTATACCTAAGAAATATACCTGCCATAGATGAAGTGTAACAAAGATTCACCTGGCTGACTTCAAGGATGACAGGTTTGTTGTGTAAGGAGAGATTGGGTCGAGTGAGTTTGCATTCACTCATGTTCAGAAGAATAAGAATTTGTAGATCAAGGTAAGATATAACATTCTGACAGAGTTGGACAACCAGAATGCAGGGATAATGTTTCCCTTGGCCTGGAGTTCTAGACAAGGGAGATCACAGTCTCAGGATACATGTTAGGCCATTTTGGATTGAGTTGAAATGTTGTCACACAGAGGATGGTGAACTTGTGGAATTCTCTACAACAGAAAACTGTGGAGACCAAGTCACTGAATATTGTTAGAAAATAGATTTCTACAGATTAAAGGTGTCAACAGTTATGGGGAGCAACTGAAGACAAAAAAATGCTGGAGATCACAGCAGGTCAGGCAGCATCCAAGGAGAGAAAGCAAGCTAATGTAACAAGCAAAGCTAAAATATAAGGCAGGAATGGGTTCACAATCTGAAGGTGTTGAACTCAACATTGAACCCAGAAGGTTATAAAGTGCCTAGTCTGAAAATGAGATGCTGCTCAAGTTTTCGTTGTTATTTGTTGGAGCATTGCAGCATTCTCTGAAACGATGTCCTCTCTCCTCGCCGCCCACTCCATTGGGACTGTCTGTTCTTTCCAGTCTAGCAGTTAGACACACCATTGTTCTGCCATTCTCACATTCCAATCACATCACCTAAATTATCAACATCCTTTCTCCCCCAACACTCCAATCTCCACCCCCCCCACACTATTATATAAATGCTGCCCCCTCTACACTTCATGTCAGCTCTATGAAGAGTCATCTAGACTTGAAACATTAGCTTGCTTTCTCTTCATGGATGCTGCCTGACCCACTGCGATCTCCAGCATTTTTTCATTTCAGTACAGATCCCAATATCTGCAGTAATTTACTCCTATATTGTGGGGAGAGAGCAACAGTGATGAATTGAGATCGAGGATCAGCCATGATCATTTTGAATGCTGAAGAAGCTCAGTGGGCCGAAGGCCTTTTTCTGTTTTCTACGTTTCCACCTCACCCTCCAAGAGACAGCATTCATGCTAGTAATGCCACTGTACATACATCTTACCAAGGCTGATTGACAACAACCCTCAGTGTCACATGCATCATGTTTACTCAAGGCTCTTGCCCACCTCATCCTCTGCAATGATAAACCCTCTTGCCTTCTGCCTCCTCTCATGGATCACCACTAACTGCTCTTGCATCCACTTGCATCATACTTAACTTCACTCTTTGTTTCATTGCAGGAGATATTAGTCTGCAACTCAGCTGACATCAGGCTCTCACTCCCTATGAGGAAAAACTTCTGGATCTGGCTGGAACAAAACAGAACCACTCTTATAAGGAAAGCATGGCACCATTGGCAACCAACACAGTAAGCTTCATTATATTGTGATGCTCTCCCATTCCCACCAGTAGTTCTAACTCATTCTTTATCTGCCAAGATTTAATCTATCTCCAACAACAACTAATTTCCTCTTTTTTTAAGAGGGCACCCAGAGAAGTTCCACATGGTGACCAGTGTCAAAAAACCCTCAGCTACACCACCACCTCTGAGGAGGAAGACAATCAACTCTCGGACAATACACTGGCAAGACCTTCACCTGCACACTCCACCAGTTTAAAGACTTCCCTCTTAGTGGGTACCCTAAGATGAGACTCAGGAGACATAATGTGTTACACACAATACTAATACATATCTGCAACTATCGAGGATTAAACACCTGACATCTCTGGCACAGGCAGAAGACACGCATTTGTAGTTAGCCATAAATGACTTGGTCAGTCTGCAGAGACAGACACAGAGGAATCAGGCAACATTGTCAGATACAGTCAGTAAAGTGAATCAATGGATAAAGGAGCACACAAGCGTTCTCTACTGCATTGACTTCAGCATGTGAGCATCTGGCAACTCCATGGAAATCTTGGAAACCACTGTGGAGATCCTGGTCCAGCAGAATGCTCAGTGTCTGCAAATACACACAGACCAAAACTTCATTGTTTTAGTCATTGTTAGCATTAATAAGAAGATTACCAGGGGTACAAGGGACCTTGATTTCATGCCAGGTGTCCTTACCGCTCAGAGAAATGGGTCGGTGCCAACGGGCACACACATGGTGGAGCAGCAAACACAAAGGCACCCTAAAGGTTTCCTCTGTGGAGACTCAATAGGTACCTGGCTCCTCCACTTCCTCCACTTGTAATCTCTAAGGCATCAGGGGATGACTGCCCAAGTCTCCCAGGTCAACAAGGATAAACACAATGTAGGCTCTTCGAACCTGAGCTGTGGACTTCGGACCTGCATCTTGATGTAGTGAGAGGGAGAGGAATTAGAAAGCACCTTGTCATGGAAAAAGGGATATGATAAACTTAAATTAGGATTGCTTTTCCCCTCTTAACCTCTGACACATTAAGGTATTGTTTGGACTTTTTTTAAATTCACAGCCCTTAATAAAGTAGGCCAAAAGGTGTTCCACAAAAGTCAGTTTTTGAGTTCCAATTTATGTAATAAACCCACAGTAAAAAAACCTTCAAGATTAAGTCAATGGTAGGGTTCATTAACAAAATATTCAAAACTCAAAGAGAATCACATTGCTATTCTATTCACACACACAAGTAATTGATAAACTAAGGAAGACAAGAGAGGAGATAAGATATAGATTGTAGGTTTTGACAAATCCAGAGATATTTAAAAAGTTCCCTTGAGCTATAATGTCCTGGAGGATCAGTATTCAATAACATTTTCCACAGTAACCTAGTCCCAGAAATGTTCTTCTCGCAGGCAAACTGTAGGATTCTTTCCATCCAGCAACTAGAAGATAGAGGTGGAAGGTGTGACACAGGGTGCTAACTCAACGTGGAGTCTTGCTTTTCCTATGAAGGTCAACCAGCACCTCCCTTTGAATTCCAGAATTTAAGCAACTCAGCAAACTCAGATTTTTGTCATATGAGAAAGAAAGACATTTCAAGTATTGTCGTTCTGGTTCAGTAGGAAACAATGTTTGTTAAGCTATCAGAGTAGTTTGACCTCCCTCATTCAAGTATTCACTGCAAGGTGATATGTTTGCAGTACAGAATTGGTAAATATTTTTAGCATAATAGGTCTTGATGTTCTCAATTGTCTAGAGCTGACAGGATGCATTCTTCAAATCCTTGATATCTGCTTTAGCTATAATGTCGACACAATGCATGGTGTTCAGAAACTTCTGGAAATATGATCATGTGATCAAACTCAGCAAGTTTTATGGGTCCAGAAAGTTTATCCATTATTAAAGAAAACAGAATTTAAACTTTGAAATAAAGAAGTTTTTTTTATTATTGATTCATTTGAAGTGGGGGTTACTCATCAGGCCAGCATTTATTGACCATCCCTAATTACAGTCATAGAGTCATAGAGATGTACAACACGGAAACAGACCCTTCGGTCCAACCTGTCCATGCCAACCAAATATCCCAACCCAATCTAGTCCCACCTGCCAGCACCCGGCCCATATCCCTCCAAACCCTTCCTATTCATATACCCATTCAAATGCCTCTTAAATGTTGCAATTGTACCAGCCTCCACCACTTCTTCTGGCAGCTCATTCCATACACATACCACTCTCTGTGTGAAAATGTTGCCCCATAGATCTCTTTTATATCTTTCCCCTCTCACCCTAAACCTATGCCCTCTAGTTCTGGAATCCCCGACCACAGGGAAAAGACTTTGCCTATTTACCCTATCCATGCCCCTCATAACTTTGAAAACCTCTCTGAGATCACCCCTCAGCCTCCATTGCTCCAGGGAAAACAGCCCCAGCCTGTTCAGCCTCTCCCTATAGCTCAAATCCTCCAACCCTAGCAACATCCTTGTAAATCTTTTCTGAACCCTTTCAAGTTTCACACCATCTTTCCGATAGGAAGGAGCTCAGAATTGCATGCAATATTCCAACAGTGGCCTAACCAATGTCCTGTACAGCCGCAACATGACCTCCCAACTCCTGTACTCAATACTCTGACCAATAAAGGAAAGCATACCAAACGCCTTCTTCACTATCCTATCTACCTGTGACTCCACTTTCAAACAGCTATGAACCTGCACTCCGAGGTCTCTTTGTTCAGCAACACTCCCTAGGACCTTACCATTAAGTGTAAGGTCCTCACATTGCTCTTAAGGAGGTGATGGTGAGCTGCCTTCTTGAACTGCTACGGTCCATTTGATATAGGGAGACCAACAATACCATTAGGGAGGAAGTTCCTATATTTTCACCCAGAGACATTGAAGAAATAACAGTATATTTCTAAGTCAGGTAGTTGAGTGGAACAGAGAGGTTTATATAGCTGGTGATTTTCCCATGTACCTGCCACCCTTGCTCAGCTAGATGGTCCTTGCCATTGGTTTGGAAGGTGTTATCTAAGGAGCCTTGGTTAATTTCCACAGTACACTGTCCAGATGGGTGCACACTGCTGCTATTTAGCATTGGGGGGGATGGTGTGAGTGAGTGTTTGTGGATGTGATGCCAACAGAATGAGCTGTTTTCTAATGAATGGTGTCAAGCTTCTTGAGTGTTGTGAGAGCTGCACTCATCCAACACTTGACTGTGCCTTCCAGATGGTGGGCAGGCTTTGGACAATCAGATGAGTTACTCGCAAGTGAGCTACAGGATTCCTAGCCTCTGAATTGCTTTTGCAGCCATAGCATTTGTATGGTTAGTCCAGTTCAATTTCTGGTCAATGGTAACATCTAGGATGTTGTCAGTGGGGGATTCAGCAATGCTAATGCGATATGAATGTCATGGGGGCGATGGTTAGATTCTTTCTTGTTGGAAATGTTTGTTGCTTTGTATTTTTGTGGCACTAATATTATTTGCCATGTGTCATCTCAAGCTGGATATTGTCTGGTCTTGCTGCTTTTGAACTGCTTTAGTATGAAGAGCCACAAATGATGTTGAACATTGTGGAATCATCAGTAAACACCCTGTTTCTGACCTTATAATTGATGAGGCAGCTGAAGATGGTTGGGTCTAGAACACTACTCTGTAAAATACCTGCAGAGTTGAAATGACTGACTTTCAAAGAAGACAAACATCTTCCTTTGTTCCAGAAATGACTCCAACCTTTGGAGAGTTTTCTCCCATGTTCCCATTTATTTTGTGCAATGCATCCATTTTGAGAATTGTGATTTTCCTGAGGGTGTAGTATTGCGATCAGCAAGATTTTATTGACAGAACCTGATAGATAGAAATTAAAATATATTGGTGGTCACCTCACCCACTTAGCAGAGACACTCTCTAAGTGAAAACACTGCATCTGTAAAGTTGGGAATATACTCTGAGACAATATTACAGATCTTCTCTATCCTGTGAGGTCAGCATTTGATTAACACCTTGATCATCCTTGGACCAGGACTAGCTCCATGGATGGAATAAATGAAACTAAATAAATTTGACCTAGCTCTTTGTGGAGATATCAAACAATACTTGACACAATGCTGTCAACTGTAGATGAAGATTGTGGTCATGGTCTACTTCTGTCTTATTCATGATTGCGATATTATGAGTAATACAAACAAAACCAGGTACATTCTCAATAATCCTATTGTATTTTGATGGTAGATGTCTTAGCTGAAAGCTCAAAGAGTAACTGTTGGAAACAATATGATCCAAATGTTGCAAGCTCTTCGGATTCTTTTGTTAAAAGGACAGACCTAAGGCCATGCTTCCCATTTAGGTTTTCTAAAGAAATTGCTCTGGAATGTTTAGGATTTAATTCTTCCAGAATTGGTATTTTCTGTAGATATGTCTTAATTGCAGATTGAAGCACCTTGGATTTAGGCATATTCTACTCTTTCTTTAAGACACTAGTGATGAAGCCACTTCAATCTTTGTGATACAGACTTCTGAACTGTACCAAATCAGTCCATCTTGTTTAGATCCACTCAAAGTTTCTGGAGAACATGCATACTGCACTTCTTTACAGGATCAATAAACTGGGTTGCATCATTTTTAAGATACAAAATTGCATCATATTTAACATTTCAGTAAATCCATTTGGTACAGGTATTTGAGATTCTTAACTGATTTGACTGCGTTGTGATTGGTCTGTTCCTCCAAAGTGAGCATAGTTTGAATCTCATGAACTGTGACTTTATCCAGACATTCCTTCTACTCCTGGACCACTGCTATCCACTGGGTTGAAGGCTAGACTGCCTTGCAGTGGCACTGCAGAGTGATTCTGTCAATGTACAGAATTGGTGATTTAATATAAACCACAAGACTCTCCCTCTTAGGCTGTTCCATGGAAAAGTTACATGTCTTTCAGGATCATAAGAAAGGACCTTAAGTTAGATATTTGGACCAGTCTGCTCTGCCATTCAATGAGGTCATGAATGATCTGTCAATTCTCAAGTTTATTATTTTGCCTTATCTCCATAACTGATTAAAGTTTTGTCTGTCTGAATCATATAGTCATAGAGTCATACAGCATGGAAACAGACCCTTGGTCCAACTAGTCCATGTCGACCATATTCCCAAGCTAAACTAGGTAAAAAACAATGAATGCAGATGCCGGAAACCAGATTCTGGATTAATTGGTGCTGGAAAAGCCCAGCAGTTCAGGCAGCACCCAAGAAGCAGTAAAATCGACGTTTTGGGCAAAAGCCATTCACTCTGCCTGTATTCCTGATGAAGGGCTTTTGCTCAAAACGTCGATTTTACTGCTCCTCGGATGCTGCCTGAACTGCTGTGCTCTTCCAGCACCACTAATCCAGAACCAAGCTAAACTAGTCTTGCTTGCCTGAATTTAGCCCATATTCTTCCAACCTTTCGTATTCAAGTACTTATCCACATGTCTTTTAAATGTTGTCACTGTACCTGCATCCACCACTTCCTCTGGCAGTTCATCCCACACACAAATCAGTCTCTGTGTAAAAATGTTGTCCTTCATGTCCTTTTAAATCTTTCTCCTCTCACCTTAAAAATATGCCTCCCAGTTTTGAACTTCCCCATCCTAGGAAAAGAACCTTGCTATTCACCTGATCCACACCCCTCATAATTTTACAAACCTCTATAAGGTCACCCCTCAACCTCTCATGCTCCAGCAAAAAAATCCCAGCCAATAAACCTACTTTATATAGCTCAAACCCTCCATTCCCAGCAACATCATTGTAAGTCTTTTCTGAATCCTTTTCAATTAAATAATATCCTTTTAGCAAGATGACCAGAACTGCACACAGTACTCCAGAAGAGGCCTCACCAACATGCTGTACAACCTGGAGATCCCAACTGCTATACTGCAAGGTCTGATCAATGATGGCAAGCATACCCAATGTTCTACAACACTATCCTTGGCCCTATCATGTATTGTATAAGTCCTGCCCTTGTTTGTTTTACCAAAATGCAGTACCTCACATTTATCTGAATTAAACTCCATCTGCCATTCTTCAGTCCATTAACCCAATTGATCAAGATCTCTTTGTAATCTTAGATAACCTTCTTCATTGTTCACGAGACCACCAATTTTGGTGTCGTTGGCAAACGTACTACCCTTGCCTCTGATATTCTCATCCCAATCATTTATATAAATGACAAATAAAAGTGGACCCAGTACAGATCCCTGTGGAACACCGCTGGTCACAAGCCTCCAGTCTGAAAAGCAACCCTTTACCACCATCCTCTTATCCTACCATCAAGCCAATTTTGTATCCAATTGGCAAGCTCACCTTGAATCCCATGTGTTTTTGATTTTACTAATTAGTCTACCATGCAAAACCTTGTCAAAGACTTTACTAAAGTCCATATAAACAACATCGACTGCTCTGCCCTCACCAATCTTCTTGATTACATCCTCAAAAAACTTAATCAAGTTCGCGAAACACAATTTCCCTTGCACAAAATCATGCTGACTCTGCTTAATCATTCATTGCCTCTCCAAATGCATGTAATCCTATCCTTCAGAATCACCTCCAACAGCATACACCCCTACTGTCAGGCTCACAGGTCTGTAGTTCTCATGCTTCTCCTTTTAGCTTTCTTAAATAAAGTTACAATATTAGCCACGCTCCAGGATTCTGGCACCTTACTCCTGGTTATAGATGACATAAATATTTCAGCGAGGGGCCTTGCAATTTATTCCATAACTTCCCACAATGTTGTGGGGTACACTTGATCGGGTCCTGGAGATTTATCCATCTTTATGTTTTCTAAGACCTTCAGAACTTTCTCTTTTGTAATTTGAACTGTTTTCAAAACATCCAGCCTCGGGTGATTGTCTGTGTGGAGTTTGCACACTCTCCCCGTGGTTGCATGGGTTTCCTCCAGCTGCTCCGGTTTCCTCTCACAGTCCAAAGATGTGCAGGTCAGGTGAATTGGCCATGCTAAATTGCCCATAGTGTTAGGTGCATTAGTCAGAGTAAAATGGGTCTGGGTGGGTTACTCTTCGGAGGGTCGGTGTGGATTGCTTGGGCCGAAGGGCCTGTTTCCACACTGTAGGGAATCTAATCTAATCTAATCAATATTTATTCCCCCAAGCTCTCTTGCCTCCATTTCTTTTTCTACAGTAAAATCTGACATGAAATATTCATTTAGAATCTCTCCCTCCTCCTGAGGTTCAACACATAGTCGGTCTTCTTGTCCTTAAGGGGCCCTATTCTCTCTCTAGTTGTTCTTTTGCTCTTAATGTACTTGTACAGTCTCTTTGGATTGTCCTTAATCTTATCGGCCAAGGCAATCTCATATCCTCTCTTCAACACGCCACCCTGTTCCCTAGTCAACACCTCTGTCTCAGGCTTACTGCTCTAGCAAAGTTCAGTGCAAGCTGAAAGAATTATTTTCCACCTGGGGACCCTGCAGTCTTCTGGACTTAATATCGAGTTCAATAACTTTAGGACTTTAGGACTCCTTACCCCAATCCCCACAACCAAGCTTTGTTATCACACAGCCTGCTATTACACAACACCCATTGTTAGCCATCAACAATCCCCATTAATAAGTCCTTCGCCTTCGCCTCTCAGCTCCTTCGCCTCCGCCGCATTTGTTCCGATGAGGCCACTTTCCAAAGTGGTGCTCTTAATATGTGCTCCTTCTTCTCCAACCGTGACTTCTCACCTACAGTTGTTGACAGGGCTCTTGACGTTGTGCGCTCCATCTCCTGCACCATAACCCTCACCCCCTCCCTCCCCTCCCAGAACAAGGATAGGGTCCCTCTTGTTCTCACCTTCCACCCCACCAGCCTTCACATGCAAAGAATAATCCTCCACCATTTTTGCCAACTCCAACACAATGCCACCACTAAACACATCTTCCCTTGCCTCCCCATCTGCATTCCGCAGAGATCATTCCCTCCGGGACAACCTAGTCCACTCCTCCATCACACCTAACACCTATCCCATCACACCCGGCACCTTCCCATCACACCTAACACCTCTCCCATCACACCCGGCACTTTCCCATCACACCTAACTCCTCTCTTATCACACACGGCACCTTCCCATCACACCTAACACCTATCCCATCACACCTGGCACCTTCCCATCACACCTAACACCTCTCCCATCACACACGGCACCTTCCCATGCAATCGCAGAAGGTGCATCACCTGCCCCTTTACCTCTTCCATGCTCACCATCCAAGGCCCCAAGCACTCATTTCAGATTAAGCAGCATTGCACTTGTACCTCTTTCAACTTGGTCTATTGCATTCATTGCTCCCAATGTGGTCTCCTCTATATCGGAGAGACAAAATGCCAACTGGGTGATCGCTTTGCTGAGCACCTTCGGTCTGTACGCAATCAGGTCCCTGACCTTCCCGTGGCTTGCCACTTCAACACACAATCCTGCTCCCATGCCCACATGTCTGTCCTTGGCTGCAATGTTCCAGTGAAGCTCAACGCACACTGGAGGAATTGTATCTCATCTTCCCACTAGACACTTACAGCCTGCCGGTCTCAGCATTGAATTCAACAACTTCAGATGATTATCCCATCTCGACCCCTCTGTTTTCATTCTGCTTCGTAATTTTATTTCATTTATTTTATTTATGCCTTTTTAAATGTTTTTTTCACTTCTGTATCTCTTATTTCTTGATTGTCTCTCTTTCTCTCATTCCTCACTCTCTCGTCACCTTTTTCCTCTCCTCTTCCCCCTTTGCTATCCTTCTCCCCTGTTTTCCATTTTGCCTCTGCTTCACCCATCCCCCCCCCCCCCCCCCCCCCCCCCCCCATCCCCACATATTTTGTCACATAGCACTGGTTTCAGCCTTGGTCATTCACAGCTCCTAATCTCCCTATAATCTCTCTATGCACTGTCATTATCACCTCTTTATTGCTACCTTTGTTTCTGGAGCCATGACTCACCTTCTCTCAGCCTAGTATAAATACCTCCCTATCTCTCCCATTTTTTAGCTTTGACAAAGGGTCAGTTAGACTCGAAATGTCAGCTTTTTTCTCTCCTTACAGATGCTGCCAGACCTGCTGAGATTTTCCAGCATTTTCTCTTTTGGTTTCAGATTCCAGCATCCACAGTAATTTGCTTTTACCCATTAACAACTATTCACCCTCCTAGCCAGATCGTTATCCACGCCTATGTCTGTTTAACTGCTCTTCTCTCTCTTTGTGATCTATCCACACCTACCATTTACTCCTTACCCCCACCCTATCTTGTGCATAAAAATCGACATTTCCAAGCTGCCATCAGTTCAGAGGAAGGGTCACATGACCTGATTTCTCGCCACAAATGCTGCTAGACCTGCTGAGCTTTTCCAGCAATTTCTATTTTTATTCCCTTTCTTGCTATCATACTTATTCTATTCCATACTAACAAAGGTATGCCACCATTCTTTCCTTTCTGCTTATCCCTTTGTAAAGTCACGTGCCACTAAATATTTACTTGCCTTTTTGATCTTCTTGTTATCATGCCTCCATAATGGTCTTGAATTCATACTCTATAATTACTATTTTTGCCATTAATGTTTCTTTTTTGATCCCAATACCATGTGAACTCAAATAAAGAGTTATTATTTTTGAATTTTTACCATTTGAGCCTATTTGCTGCTTTGTATAATGCTTGTACACGCTCCCTTTTCCTGTCAAATCCGGAGTAAAATCCTGTCAAATTTGGGGCGGCATGGTGGCACAGTGGTTAGCACTGCTGCCTCACAGCGCCAGGGACCCAGGTTCAATTCCTAACTCAGGCGACTGACTGTGTGGAGTTTGCATGTTCTCCCCGTGTCTGTGTGGGTTTCCTCCGGGTGCTCCAGTTTCCTCCCACAGTCCAAAGATGTGCAGGTCAGGTGAATTGGCCATGCTAAATTGCCCGTAGTGTTGGGTAAATGTAGGGGAATGGGTGGGTGGCGGGTTGGTGTGGACTTGTTCAGCCGAAGGGCCTGTTTCCACACTGTAAGTAATCTAATCATTATCTGTATAACTGACCTGCAATGCTGCCATAATGTTTTGCCCAATGTCACTTGATGCCACATGCTTTGCAGACATCATACAGTTTTTGGGTATCTGTTACAGATTTTGTTTATTTGATGTGCATTGCTGATCATTGCAATGGTGTTGGATGCACGTGAAGCATATAATTGCTGTTGGCCTGTCACTATACTTGGGAATATGCATCAGTAGCTCTTTCTCTTGCCCAGAAAATCTTGCCTAAAGGCTTTAATTAATGTTGAAGTAATCACAAATTCAATCAACAATTTACCATTGGAAAAGTTACAGCCATGTCCATTTGAGCAGCATCTTCGGGCAAACTGTTTAATGGACTTTTGACCTTTCTATCTTTACAACATGAGGTGAAGTCTGTTAATTCTGAAGATAATTATTGCCTTTAGCTGATCTTTGAAAACGTCCCACATCTTGGTCTTTCTAATCATGCAGGAAAGACTTTTATTGTTACTTTCTCAGGCCTACCAGTCAATTGATCTGTAAAATAGAAATCTATATAATCTTTTAAGAGTTGTAATTCAGTCGAAGTGTCAGTACATGCTCAGTCCATAAATAAGTGTTTGTTTGCCATTCCTCGTTTCAGGGTCGTTGTGTCTTTATGAGAGGTACCGTGCCATGCAGCATTTTTAAAAATCAATCTCACTAATTTCACTTCTCTTTATTTTTGTTTGTATTTGCTTTATTGGCTTTTGTTTTTCTCTGTTCTTCTTCCTGTAAGAACTGCGGGTGGTAGTTGCTAGTTTCTGCCTCTAGGTGGCAGTCATACCAAATAAGGAGGAAGATGTCAGTTTTGACGATCACGTGATTTGGAGAAAAAATGGTGAAAACCCAACTGAGGCTGCATTAGCCTTTTTTAAAAAGTAGACAACTGCTATTTTATGTTAATGCTGTAACTTCTTCAAGGAGAGTTTTAAAGTTTTATTTTCATGACCATTTAACTGTCATTTATTTTAAAGTCAGATCACGCATCTGTTGTGCTTGTTTCTCTTTAATGGGAGAGAGAGAGAGAGAAATAGAGTAGTCATTGTTCTTCAGTACAGGTTTGTTGCTTTTAGTTTTTAAAATTTTTGTAACTTCAACATTTGAATTTAGAACCTTTTCAAAAGGCATTAGTTATCTTTCATAAAATGAAGAAGTGCACATACTGGAGATGTGAAACAAAAATAGCTAGAGAAACTCAGCAAGTCTGGCAGAGTTGAAATTTTAAGTCCAGTGATCCTTCATATAACTCAAGATGTGGCAATGCTAATGCTGTTCTTTTTAATGAGAAACTGGGTGTGGATATTGTGGTATTGAAGAATCTAACATATTTATTACAGCTGACTAGTAAAACCAAACATTCAATTATAATTGTGTAACATGCTTCTAGTGGCTTGTCATAATTCAAATCATCTCAGAATAAGGTAGAGAATTGCCCCATTACATCCTTAGATTAGATTACCTACAGTATGGAACAGGCCCTTCGGCCCAACAAGTCCACACCAACCCTCCGAAGAGTAACCCACCCAGACCCATTCCCCTACCCTATATTAACCTCTGACTAATGGAGCTAACACTATGGGCAATTCAGCATAGCGAATTCACCTGACCTGCACATCGTTGGATTGTGGGAGGAAACCAGAGTACCCAGAGGAAACCCACACAGATACAGGAGAACATGCAAACTCCAAACAGACTGTCACCCGAGGCAGGAATCAAACCCAGGTCCCTGGCGCTGTGAGGAAGCAGTGCTAGCCACTGTGCCACCCCGCCTAGATTATATGCTCTGCTACAATGATGATATCATGGGCATGACTCTTAATAGTACACTGAAATTCTGATTGTGAAACAAAATACAACAGTGAATGTGGTTTGGGGAGTCAGGAAGTGAGTTACACACATTAGGTTTCCCAGCCTTTGACTTGCTGTTACAGACACAATGTTTATATGACTAGTTCAACTTATTTTCTGTCAATGGTAAAACCCGGGATGTTGCGATTCAGCAATGGTAATGTCACTGACTATCAAGGGGAGATAGTTAGATTCTCTCTTGTTGGAGAAGGTCATTGTCTAACATTTGTGTGACAAATATTACTTGTCATCTTTCAGTTGTAAAGACTAAGTTACTTTATATTTTGTATTTTTGATTTGGACTGAAATGGAAATTGACTTTTTTAAAGCCAAGGATTGTGGAAGGAATTGCTGCACTTTTAAAACCACATGATTAAAACTGATGGTGTGCGATGTTTACATTGCTGCTTTGTTCAAGCAGTAGGCGATACTGTTTGTGAAAGGCCTGGCACTGGGTGTTAAACTGAGATTTGGCCAGCAACACGTAGCTGATTGGATTGTGCAGTTGTGAACAGCCATGGAAACTAAAATCTCCATCCCAGTGACAACTCATTGATTCGTTCCTGGGTAGGTGAACAGCTGGAGACTGTGAACTTCACAGGGAGTAGCCTCAGACCTTTGGAAGGACAGGTTGTGTGTCTCCATCTCTGTAATAAAAACACCTGAAGCTTGAAGAAAGACAATTATTTTTCCCACCAATTGCTGTTAGCCAATAACTGGAGACTTTGTAGTTAGTATCCCAGTGGCTTTGTGCCTCCTGCAAAGAAGTGAAAGAAATTTGAGAAAAACAACTGTTGAATAAGATTTCCTGGCAAACCAAAAGGATCATCTCAGTGAGCCTGCACTGCTGCTATTGAACTATTTTTCCAACATCCATAAAATCAAAGTGACTGTTTGTATGTGTGTCTCAGTGCTATAAAAAAGGGTTAGAATTTTAATTAGTAGAGCCATATGTTGATAGTTCATCATGGTTTACTTGTGATTAGAATGTGCTTATTTGTAATAAAAATCACTAAATGAATTGTTTGTTAAGCACAGGAATCTCGTCTCCGTTCTCTGTTAACTTGATTCCATCAGACAGGTAAATTGCTTTGATTAAATCACTAAATTTTGTGGTGATCATAGGAACAGTGAGCTTTAAGAATCAGCACATTTTCTCAAATGGATCACAACACAGTCCAAGGTTGAATGTCACCCAGCAAGTTAAATCACCTGCCCCTGAAATTCAATGGCAGTTCTGTTATCCAAACTCTCACTGTCAATATTGTGGGAAGGGAGTCAATATTGTCCAGAAGTTTACCTGGTCAAGGCGTAAAATATGACTAACAAGAATAAGCCAGAGACTGAGTCATCTAGCACCCCACAGGCATCATCAGGAAAGTGATGGCATAGTTTCCAATTGTCTGAATGAGTACAGACATGAAATCATTGAAAAAGCTCAACATCATCCATGACAAAGCAGCTAGCTTGTTGTGCACCCCAGCCAGTACCTAAAACATTAACATAAAACCAAAACATTGTGGGTGCTGGAAATCCAAAATCAAAAAGAATATGCTGAAGCTCTCAGTAGATTTTTCCCTATTTGAAGTGAGCAAAACAGCTTCAGATTGATGACCTTTCATCAGAATTTAAACATTCACTGCTGCTAAAACTGGTGATTGTGACAGCAGTATATCCCACTTCCAAGGTGTATTACAGCAAGTTATTGAGGCTCTTTTAACAGCACATCATAAACTTAGGATCTCTGTCACCTCAAAGGACATGGTAAATAGGTACACTAAACACAAATTGTCTGCCAAGTCACATATGATCTTGTCAATATAATCACTGTTCCTTCAAATCCTGGAACTCCCTATTGAACAACAGTGTGCCTTTATGACATGAATTGCAGCAATTCAAGAAGGCAGGTCACTGCCACCTTGCAAAAAGTTATTCAGTATGAGCAGTACGTACTGGTTTTGTCAGTGATTTACACATTTCATGCATCAATAAAGAATTCAAAAATCCTTTGTGGGAAGGGAAATAATGAGAAATTTCAGGAGATGCTTTTTCAATTGATTTGACTACTTCACCTCCAAATCAATCTTCATGTTTAAAAGCAGAATTTGGTTAAAGTAAGAAAGATTTTGAACTTCTATGCAACATTTCAACCTCAAAATGTTCCAAAGTACTTTACAGCCAATTAAATATTTTTGTCACTGTTGCAACATGGGAAACAGAGCAGACATTTGGACACAGTTACATTGTACTAACAACAATTATGCAATGGTTTGGTAATATGTCATAGTAATTTTGAGTGATGAATAAATATAGATTAGTACCCCAGAGAAATTCTATGTTTTTCTTCAAAATAGTACCATGGGTTCTTTCACAGCTGACTGAGAAGTCTGTTTAATTTCTGCCCTGAAAGACAGCATCTCTAACAGTGCAGCATTCCTTCAGCTTAGAATTTTCACTTCACTTGCTGAAATGAGCATGAATCTGTAACCTAAGTGACAGTGATATTGACTGAGCCAAACATACAGTAAAGGCGATTACAAGTCCCTACTTAAAACATATCCTTGGAATTGGCTTTGTTTCGACATATGGCATGCAAAAATGAATTTATTCCAGCACATTATAAGCATATAGAAAAGTTAATATTCAAAATGCAAATAATAAAATAAACTCACCAACTGCATTTGCTGCTGATCAACTTCACTCTTCACTGTAATGCCAAAATCCTGCCCAAAATACAAACACAATGCCAAAATGATATGATTTTTCAATCTGGTGCACAAAGACAAGCATATTTTATCTGCAGGAAACATTCAACAGAAAATTGGAGAGAAATTGACATAGTGCCAGAGACAACAGTGCGCACATGCCTGATCTACTGAGGGAGAAGCATAAGTGCAATTGGTGATTGGACTTTATTTGACAAATACTGGCAAGCTGCTGCCCATTGACAAGCTTGAGAATTTAGGCACTGGGAAATTGTGTGTCACTGAAATCATGTAAACGCACCAATTAAAGGTTTTCACCAAGTTCTGGTCTCAAATATTTATCTCTTCCACCTTGCAGAGACTGGGAAATCAAATGAATAAAAGTTCAAAGATAGATCTCCAGGTTTTCCACTTGTGAAGATAAGCAGAGTTGCTAAACCTCATCTGAATACCAAGTTAGCCATGCCATGTTTATTGAACAGGATGCCAATAAACATGATATCTGGGACTCCCAAACAAATGGTCAGCCTAGTGCCATCTGGCTCAGTCTACTCTGGCATATCCAAGTTGGTACAATCTGCAGCAGGGAAATTCAAGTCTTAGCTACCAGAGGTCTGGATAATGAGTTGTCATGAGACCCTGTACGAGTCATAGCAGCCACTTTCCGTTTCCTCAGGGAGTACTTCAAAGAACCATGAGAAAATAATGCCTTGTGTGGGAACTAGGAACTCAAGAGCGAGGAGGCAAACATAATTATTTCCATACTTCCAGAAAATATAGAATCTCCACAGACTGGAGTCAGGCATTCAGTCCATCAGGTCTACAGCGACCCTCCAAAGAGCATCACACCCAGACCCACCACCCTACCATATCCTGCATTTCCACCGAGCCTCCACGGACAATTTAGCACGGCCAATCCACCTGCACATCTTTGGACTGTGGGAGGAAACCAGAACACCTGAAGGAAACCCATGCAGACGCGCTAACTCCACACAGACAGTCGCCCGAAGGTGGAATCAATCTTGGGTCCCTGGCACTCTGAGGGAGTAGTACTAACCATGAGCCACCATGCTGCCCAATGTCATAGAAAAGTTTAGGTTTTTAAAGTAGAGATAGTTCTTGCAAAAATTGATGATCTTGCAATACTAGGTTACATAAATATCAGTTTTGGTATTTTCCTTTAGGGTGAAAAGATACAATGCTATTGCAGAGGAACACAGATTGTTTCAGCTGAAATTCTCTTCAGTGACTGCTGCCAACTGTTCTGGTTCCATCCAACTGTTAGACTCTTCTGGGTTCCTACCCTTCTTTTCTCTCACTTGTCTCCTCTTCATTATGTTGAAGGCCTTCCTCTGTTAGTGGCAGCTGCAGAACAAAGCCATCCAGCATTTGAAAAACTTCATTTATATCGGTCACTCTTTCTGGACTGTATTGCAGTCTTGACCAGGCAGATGAATTGTTGTTTATAGACTTCAATTGTCTGTTTGCTGAGTGTGTAACTGGTTCATGGATCTGATTGCACAATACTTTCTCAGGGGATTCGTAATTGTTCTGTTTCAAAGCAGCCAGGCTTTAGCTTGCGTGCTGAGACAGTCAGGAATGGGCATTTTGAAATAGAAAAGTATCCGGTCCACAGGATGTGAAAGACACCATAAACTGTTTTAAAAGCTACACTTACTTTTTTCAATTTGTTACGGACATTGATACATTAAAGTATGGCAGTCACCAACCAGATAATGCAAGTATTCTACATTTTGAGAAAGATCCAATCAGTCATTGCCAGGACAGAGCTCAGAAACCACTACCCTTCTGGAACCTCACACCTTAATTGTGTGGACATTGTATCTCCCAGTAGGAACTGAGATCAAAGTGGAATCTGTTGCAATTCATTATGCCTGAAATGTTGCCAATAAGTCAGCATTTATCTCAAACAATGAACGATGATTCAGATTTATAGAAACATGGACCGTGTTTCTGAACTGAATAACAATTACTATTTATTATGAATAAATAGGTGTTAACTATAAGTAAACAACTATGCACTGTTGACACATAACACTAATAGTTAATACTCAAAACCTCTTATAAATCCCTCCCTACGCATATATACGGACAGCCACAAAAGAAATTGGTGGGGCATGAAGGTTTAACCTTGTATACATTTGAAGATGCTAATGGTTCTATTTACCTCATAGTACTGGACTCTTGGCCAGAGGGATAGAAGCTGATTATTAAATGGAAAAGAAACACATAGACTGATGCCTTCATTGCCCATACATGACCAAAATCCTCCCGGTCTACGGAGAGTTTAACAATAATCTCTCTACCCCATCACATCACGATGGTAAAATCTAGCTTATTGCTAACATCCTGTCTGCCTGCAAGGCTTTCCTCAGAAAATCAGACTCCACGCTCAGTTATGCCTGCCTCAGGTCTGATTTCTCCTCAAAGCCTAGTTCTGTGGAAAAAGTGGGCCACACACCAACATCATCTTGCTTTACTTTGTCAACTTCAGAAGAAATGCTGAATCTGAACACTTACAGAAAAGAATCTTCACTGCACACTGACTATCTGGACTCAGACAACAATTACAAAGATTAATTTGTATATCTTTGATTGAGAAGATATACTTAATTTTAATACAGTGCGTGTTCCCAATGCAGGTCACTATTTAAGATATTCATTGAGAGCCATCTGTATGTTCAGTGACATCAATCTCCAATGATAGAAATCTGCATGTATAGATTAATGGATTATGTGGGCAATGCCACCTTTATGACAGGCAGCAGGCACTCAGTTGCTTGGCAGTGATGTAGCACGGTCACTCTGTTTCTCCACTTTGGCACTCCATGCTCCATCTCGTGGTTCCGTTGCCCATAAACTAAACCTCATCATGCTGTCTTTCCTTTTTTGTCTTTCTTTATATGCTGTGTTTGGTGTTTGTATTGTGATGGTCAGCCACTGGATTTGATGTATGAATAATCTGTGCTTGTGCTGTAAACTGGAAAGAGAATTTGTTTTGAGTCATTTTACAAAATTGGTCTACGCATGCAGGGTTCGAGAGAACACCATTGTTAGAACACCATTGTTCTGCCATTCTCATACACCATCACTTGATCAGCTCTATCAACACCCTTTCTCCCCCAGCACTCCATCCTCCCACTGTTGAATAAATGTTGTCCCCTCCACACTTCACTTTAGCTCCGATGAAGAGTCATCTAGATTCAAAACGTTAGCTTGCTCTCTCTCTCTCCATGGATGCCACCTGACCCTCTGTGATTTCCAACATTTTTAGTTTTCAGTTGGGAGAAGACACAGCTGCCCATTTTAAAAGGAACAAAAAGAATTTTAAAAAAAATCTGTTTACAGACAAAAGAGGAGAAAAATAAAGGAATTCAAATAACCCATCCTCCCTGCCCACAACAAAAGCATAGGCTGGAAAAAAAGACACAAGCTTGTGTGATTCAAACCATCACACACCAGTGTTATGCCATATTGTATGTTGGACATCAAGCCCCACTATTCTCAGATTTGTCACAAATGTTGAAAAAATTTATCAAAAGTATGAAAGGACCCCAATTTGCCTGGCTGATAGATTGAGGTTTGTAGAAAACATGAACCAGGTTTCTGAACTGAACAACAATTACTATTTATTATGAATAAATAGGTTTCAAGTACAAGTAAACAACTATGAACTGTTGACACATAACTCTAATAGTTAACAATCAAACCCCTTATAAATCCCTCCCGACACATATATAGAGACAGACCCAAAAGAAATTGGTGCTATGTGTGGTGGTAACAAAAGGCTGGGGGAAGCAGAATTCGATGGGGTGTTCCTTTTGTTTCCCAAGTCCTTCAGTTCTCTGATCTTTTCCTTTGGATACCTTATGCTTCTTCACAGGAGGCATAAAATATGTGACTTATAGCAACTGGTGTGAGAGAAAAAACAAACTGGTTTTCTTCAAGCTTTTGGTATTTTGCTGGAGAGACACACCACCTGCTCTTTTAGCATTCCAAAGGCTGAGACAAGTATCACTCAGACCCACAAGCTTTTCAGCTATCCAGGGACCAATCAGATAGTTGGTGTCAGACTGATGTCCTTTGGCATTCACAATGGTCACAATTCCACAAGCCAATGAGTTACCAGTTGTCAACTGAATCACACTTTCAATACACACACTGGAGCCTTGCTGTCTCCTCTTACACTTTCTCCCACTGCTTGCAAAGCAATAGTGTAAACCAATTTACAATGAGTTTCAGTGACTTGCTTTTTAAAAGTACAGCAATTCCTTCCTTGGTCCTTTGCTTTAAATTTGTACAGGAGAAAGTGAGGACTGCAGATGCTGGAGATCAGGGCTGAAAATGTGTTGCTGGTAAAGTGCAGCAGGTCAGGCAGCATCCAAGGAACAGGAGAATCGACGTTTCAGGCATCAGCCCTTCTTCAGGAATGAGGAAAGTGTGTCCAACAGGCTAAGGTAAAAGGTAGGGAGGAGGGACTTGGGGGATGGGTGTTGGAAATGCGATAGGTGGAAGGAGGTCAAGGTGAGGGTGATAGGCCGGAGTGGGGGTGGGGGTGGAGAGGTCAGGAAAAAGATTGCAGGTTAGGAAGGCGGTGCTGAGTTCGAGGGATTTGACTAAGACAAGGTGGGGGGAGGGGAAATGAGAAAACTGGAGAAATCTGAGTTCATCCCTTGTGGTTGGAGGGTTCCTAGGCGGAAGATGAGGCGCTCTTCCGCCAACCGTCCTGTTGCTATGGTCTGGTGATGGAGGAGTCCAAGGACCTGCATGTCCTTGGTGGAGTTGAAGTGTTGAGCCACGGGGTGGTTCGGTTGGTTGGTCCGGGTGTCCCAGAGGTGTTCTCTGATATGTTCCGCAAGTAGGCAGCCTGTCTCCCCAATATAGAGGAGGCCACATCGGTTGTAGCGGATGCAATAAATGATGTGTGTGGAGGTGCAGTTGATTTTGTGATGGATATGGAAGGATCCCTTGGGGCCTTGGAGGGAAGTAAGGGGGGAGGTGTGGGCACAAGTTTTGCATTTCTTGTGGTTGCAGGGGAAGATGCCAGGAGTGGAGGTTGGGTTGGTGGGGGGTGTGGACCTGACGAGGGAGTCACGGAGGGAGTGGTCTTTTCGGAACACTGATAGGGGAGGGGAGGGAAATATATCCCTGGTGGTGGGGTCCGTTTGGAGGTGGCGGAAATGACGACGGATGATACGCTGTATATGGAGGTTGGTGGGGTGGTAGGTGAGGACCAGTGGGGTTCTGTCCTGCTGGCGATTGGAGGGGTGGGCTCAAGGCCGTAGGAGCGGGAAGTGGAGGAGATGCGGTGAAGGGCATCGTCGATCATGTCTGGTGAGATATTGCGGTCTTTGAAGAAGGAGGCCATCTGGGTTGTACGGTATTGGAACTGGTCCTCCTAAGAGCAGATGCGGCAGAGACGAAGGAATTGGGAATATGGGATGGCATTTTTACTGGGGGCAGGGTGGGAGGAGGTGTAGTCTAGGTAGCTGTGGGAGTCAGTCGGTTTATAGTAAATGTCCGTGTTGATTCGGTCGCCCGAGATAGAAATGGACAGGTCTAGGAAGGGGAGGGAGGAATCTGAGATGGTCCAGGTGAATTTGAGGTCGGGGTGGAAGGTGTTGGTAAAGTGGATGAACTGTTCAACCTCCTCGTGGGAGCATGAGGCAGCGCTGATACAGTCATCGATGTAGCGGAGGAAAAGGTGAGGGGTGGGGCCAGTGTAGCTGCGGAAGATGGACTGTTCCACATATCCTATGAAGAGGCAGGCATAGCTGGGGCCCATGCGGGTGCCCATGGCTACTCCTTTGGTTTGGAGGAAGTGGGAGAATTGGAAAGAGAAGTTGTTCAGGGTGAGGACCAGTTCAGTCAGTTGAAGGAGGGTGTGTCAGTGGAAGGGTACTGGTTGGAATGGCGGGAAAGGAAGAAGCGGAGGGCTTTGAGTCCTTCGTGATGGGGGATGGAGGTGTACAGGGACTGGATGTCCATGGTGAAGATAAGGCGTTGGGGACCGGGGAAGCGAAAATCATGGAGGAGGTGGAGGGCGTGGGTGGTATCCCGAAAGTAGGTGGGGAGTTCTTGGACTAAGGGGGACAGGACTGTGTCGAGGTATGCAGAGATGAGTTCAGTGGGGCAGGAGCAGGCTGAGACAATGGGTCGGCCGGGGCAGTCAAGTTTGTGGATTTTGGGCAGAAGGTAGAAACGGGCGGTGCGGGGTTGTGGGACTATGAAGTTGGAGGCGGTGGATGGGAGATCCCCTGAGGTGATGAGGTTATGGATGGTCTGGGAGATGATGGTTTGGTGGTGGGAGGTGGGGTCATGGTCAAGGGGGCAGTAGGAGGAGGTGTCCGCGAGCTGGCTTTTAGCCTCAGCGGTGTAAAGGTCGATGCGCCAAACTACTACCGCACCTCCCTTGTCTGCCGGTTTGATAGTGAGATTGGGGTGGGAGTGGAGGGCTGCACGTTCCGAGGGTGAGAGGTTGGAGTGGGTGAGAGGGGTGGAGAAGTTGAGGCAGTTAATGTCGCGGCGGCAGTTGGCTATGAAGAGATCGAGGGCGGGTAAGAGGCCAGCACGGGGTGTCCAGGTGGTTGGGGTGTGTTGGAGGTGGGAGAAGGGGTCGTCAGAGGGTGGTCGAGAATCCTGGTTGAAGAAGTAGGTGCGGAGGCGAAGGCGGAAGAATTGTTCGATGTCACGCCGCGTGCTGAACTCGTTAATCCGAGAGTGTAGGGGAATGAAGGTGAGGCCTCTGCTGAGGACTGATCTTTCATCCTCAGAGAGGGGTAGTTCTGGAGGGATGGTGAAAACACGGCAGGATTGGGAGCTAGGACCTGGTGTGGGGCTGGAGCTGGGAGTGGGGGCGGGGTTGGGTGTGGGGGCGAGGACGGAGATCGGCGTGGGGGCGGGGTTAGGTATGGTGACGGAGATCGGTGTGGGGGCGGAGTTCGGCAGAAACGGTGTTATTCCCGATAGCCGTGGAGGCTGCGAATCTGTCGGTGATGGTCTTTCTGGCGATCGTGGAGGCGGTTGTCTGGGCGGCGATCGCGGAGGCTGCGAGGTCGGTGGGGGCGGAAGTGACATCATGGTTTGCGGTGACAGTTGCTGCCGCGGGCGCTGTAGTGGCCGCGTGGTTAATGGCGCCAGAGTGATTTTGGAGGCCGATGGAAGATTCTGGAACAGTTGAGGAACCCAGAGTGTGGGGGTAAGTACATGAAAGTTTTTGGTACTTACTGTTTAATTTCCGATATGGCGAGGAAGAACTGTTTGTTTAGTGTATGGATTCTTCTGTGGATGAAGAACAGTAGAGGTCCTTTGCAGGTCTGTGAGAGTGTTGCCCTGAGCTGGGGTAGGTCTAATTGCAGGGAATGTAGGTAGCGGCGCATGGCTGCAAGTGTGGAGCGGAGGATCCAGAGGGAGGTCTGTTGCTGGAGGCTTCGGATTTGTTGTAGGTACTTGTTGTCCTGGTTGGGTCCAAATTTTGTTGGTCTGAACGTAGTCCAGAGTCCGTGCGGGGTCAGTCGGTTCCGTAGACAGGTGCTGAGGAAGGAGATGTGGCTGTGGTAGCGAGTCTGTTTGAGAACGTGGCTGAAGAGCTTCTGTGCAGAGGAGATGACCTGGGGTGTGCAGTGAGAGAGGGACTCACTGAGATCCTTGTAGAGGGAGGAAGAGAGCTTCTTCAAGGAAGGCATCCTTGCAAGAGGATTCGCAGTAGGTTAAAATCTTCGAGGAGAAAGTGAGGACTGCAGATGCTGAAGATCAGAGCTGAAAATATGTTGCTGGAAAAGCGCAGCAGGTCAGGCAGCATCCAAGGAACAGGAGAATCGACGTTTCGGGCATCAGCCCTTCTTCAGGAATGAGGAAAGTGTGTCCAGCAGGCTAAGATAAAAGGTAGGGAGGAGGGACTTGGGGGAGGGGCGTTGGAAATGCGATAGGTGGAAGGAGGTCAAGGTGAGGGTGATAGGCCGGACTGGGGGTGGGGGCGGAGAGGTCAGGAAGAAGATTGCAGGTTAGGAAGGCGGTGCTGAGTTCGAGGGATTTGACTGAGACAAGGTGGGAGGAGGGGAAATGAGAAAACTGGAGAAATCTGCATTCGTCCCTTGTGGTTGGAGGGTTCCTAGACAGAAGATGAGGTGCTCTTCCTCCAACCATCGTGTTGCTATGGTCTGGTGATGGAGGAGTCCAAGGACCTGCATGTCCTTGGTGGAGTGGGAGGGGGAGTTGAAGTGTTGAGCCATGGGGTGGTTGGGTTGGTTGGTTGGGACAGAACCTCATCTTCCGCCTAGGAACCTTCCAACCACAAGGGATGAACTCAGATTTCTCCAGTTTTCTCATTTCCCCTCCCCCCACCTTGTCTCAGTCAAATCCCTCGAACTCAGCACCGCCTTCCTAACCTGCAATCTTTTTCCTGACCTCTCCACCCCCACCTCCACTCCGGCCTATCACCCTCACCTTGACCTCCTTCCACCTATCGCATTTCCAACACCCATCCCCCAAGTCCCTCCTCCCTACCTTTTATCTTAGCCTGCTGGACACACTTTCCTCATTCCTGAAGAAGGGCTGATGCCTGAAACGTCGATTCTCCTGCTCCTTGGATGCTGCCTGACCTGCTGCGCTTTTCCAGCAACACATTTTCAGCTTTAAATTTGTACAGTTCCCAAATAAATTCACAATCCAAAAGAAAAATAAAAGCTGACACTGTCCTATTATATATTAATAGACTGGAAAGCCTTGTAATTCATGGTGGTCATATGTAACACTGATCAATTAAGGGCATCCTGCAATGTGTTCCAAATCCCAAAAATCTACTGTGGTGTATTCTTCTGTCTAAAACGTGAAGGTGTTTTCTGTAGCAAACAAGACGTTGGTTCTATGTTTAATATGTACGTACTGAAGACTGAATGACATTGTTTATATATGCTGTGGTAGCTAGAATGGACACTAGGAGCAAAGACATTTAGTACCGCAGTAGCCCTGAATGCAATAAACAATTCTGTGCTACCTGCAGGATGTGACACAACACAGTGACAAAATCCATGGAGAATCAAAATCTCCAGATGCACTGCACGTCAAGAACTACCATGTATTGTTGTGGGTCGAGAGTGTGGTGCTGGAAAAGCACAGCAGGTCAGGCAGCATCCGAGGAGCAGGAGAATCAACGGCACCGCACTGTGGCTGAACACTTCAACTTCCCCTCCCACTCCATCAAGGACATGCAGGTCCTGGGAGCTACCTTCCCCCCAGCCCCACCCCCCTTCCCATTTATCTCTCAGTACCTCAGCCCAAAAGCCTCATTCCTCGTGAAAGCCTTATGCCCGAAAAGTCAATTCTTCTGCTCCTCAGATGCTGCCTCATCTGCTGTGCTTTTCCAGCACCAGACTCTCAACTCTCAACTCTGATCTCCAGCATCTGCAGTCCTCACTTTTTACTATGTGTTGTTGTGGACCAATTATCCCTGTTAGAAACGTAAAGGCTCTTATATTTTGTTTATGGGTTGTGGGCATCCTTGGCCCCTCCACAAGAGAAAGTGGTGGTGTGCTGTCTCTTGAACAGCTGATTCCTTGGGGTGCAGGGACACTCACATCTGCTATGGTGGGAATTCCAGGAATTTTCTTCAGGTGCATTGGTGGGAAAGAGTGAATTTTGAAGGTAATGAATGAGGTACAATCAAGAGCGCTGCTTTGTTCTGGTTGGTGTTGAGATTCTTGAGTGTTGTTGGAGCTGCTTCATCTCGGCAAGTAGAGAGTATTCCATCCTTCTCAAAGGAATAATGTCTCAATGTTTTTTATACCTTCACGTGCCTCTTGACCAAAGCCATATCAACTTACTATTTTTTGCTCTTCTCACCCATCCTATATAATGGGCTGTTTCTTAGTCACCCAATACACCTCAACTACTTAAAAGTTAAGTCCACATTTCATGACAGATTAGTGCCATGACCAAAAAGCAATGGCAGTTCCATTCCAAATCAGCTCCAATGAAGCAACATTACTGTTAAAATTGGAAGTGCATTGATAACAATTGTAAAATATTTGGAACTTTCCCATAATTCTTTCATGTTTGCTGTAGATATCGACTGGAATTGTTTACAGTTAATTTGGGACTTCTGTTTTACTCATTGGGACGATAAGGCCTTGTTACCAACGCTAGCATTTATTATCACATCAATTTTTTCCCCAAACAAGGTGTTGATGACTGGACTTCCTGAACAGGTCCACAGTTGAAGATGAACCTGCTATAAGTCATGGAGTTCCAGGGGTTTGACTTAGTGACCTTCAAATAAAGGCACTATATTTCCACATCAGGAGGATGTCATGTAAAGGAAATGTTCTTCCTATGTGCCTGCTGTTCTAGTTCCTTTACGTGATCAAATTATGGGCTGAAATGTCTGTGAAATAAGCAGGTCAGCAGCATCCAAGGAGCAGGAAAATCGAATTTTTCCTGATGAAGGGCTTTTGCCCGAAACTTCGATTTTCCTACTCCTCGGATGCTGCCTGACCTGCTGTGCTTTTCCAGCACCACTCTGATCTAAACTCTGGTTTCCAGCATCTGCAGTCCTCACGTTTGCCTGTCTGTGAAATAAGTCTTGCTGACTTGCTGCCATGCATCCGAGAGATAGTACCAACTGCATTTCTAGTGTGTTAGTGTGGGAGAGAAATGGATATTTGTTTTCAGATCACTAAGGATCAACCAAACTGCTTGGATGGTATTGCACTTGTTGAATATTGCTGCAGTCTGCTGACATCCAGGCCAATGCAGAGCATTCCACCACACCTCTGACCTGTGCCTTGTTGGTGACAGAGTGGTTTAGAAGAATCAAGAGGCAAATCCCTCACTGCAGAATACCCAACCTCCTTTCTGCTCTTTCTGCCTTGGCTTCTACAACTAGAGTGTGGCACTTGATGTTGAACTGGAGCTTAAATGTGAATGTGTGAAATGATTTTAAAAAAATGTACACTGCATTGTTACTGAAAGATAAAGGTCTTTCTAATATCAGGTTGGATTTTCCTAAGATTTTAGAAAAATTGATAGGGAAGAACATTTTTCAACCCATGTGATTCTGTGAGAGGAGTCATAATTTTGCATGCAGAATAGGACCAGAGTTAGAATCTCGGTTCTTTCCTAGATAGTTGCTGAAATAACTCCAAAGAGGCCGGTATTCCATCACCAAATCACCGTTTATTTACACAAACCATCCTTGACCATAGTACTGCTTCATACAGAGTCAGGTACCAGAGTCTGACACTCACCCTTTTTCTTTGTGAGCCAGAGCTCTCTGATTGGACCAGATTAACAGCACCAATTGGGGAACTCATATTCTATGAGGTCTATTTGGCTGACCTCATTATAATTACTACAGTTGCCAGTAGGAAGCAGTTAAAATTGCGACTGATTCCAACAGTTAAAAAAACATTTTTCCAGTTTGCAGACATTTTAATCACTTGATAAACCTACTATTGTTCAGTCACTCCTTCTGGTAAACAAATAAGAATGAACCTCTTGAAATCAGTCTTTTTACCCCTTCACAGGGCTATCACTAGTATTCTTGCCAATATTTGTCTTTCAGTTAACATCACAAAAACAGATTATCTGATCACAGTTACTTTACTGTTTGTGGAAGTTGATGCACACAAGTTGGCTGCAGTATTTCTTATACTTCAACAGTCAAAAAGTCAAGACACTTCAAAAAGTACTTCATTTGCCCAGAATGCAATGGGCATCTGATTGTCATAAAAGGTGATGGATAAATGCAAACCTTTCATTTAACTGTTGACATGTCCCAGTATTTTATGAACTTCACATGGATTTAAAACTGGCCATAAAAGTTTGCACACAGATGGCTGTCTGAAGGTCAGGTTTTGTGGCTTAATACAATTCATCACCTCAATGAACCTTCCAGACTGATGTGATATCAATGCCTTTTGCGGAAACTAAATCAAAAAGGTTATCATCAATTGAATGAGTCTTTCATATAAGAAAAAAAAAGCTAGTTTAAACTCTGTGTTGTGCCTTTTACATTTTGAGAGTACACAATCTACCTAATCACCACCTGACATGAAAAAGGACTTTGAACTGTTTGAAGGTATATGATAAGGAAATAATTTTGTTGTCTGCTTTTAAAACAATAGCAAGAAACATTTTTGGAGAGAGTTCCAGCTGAAAGCCATCCAAGCAGCTACAAGTCAGCTAAGCAACCAAGTTAATAAGCAGCAGTACCTTGAAAGCAGGAAAAGAGCACCCCGCCCATCTCCCCAAACAACCTCTTCCAACTTTGTGGTCACCTAAGAAGCAACATCCTGAATTAAGACCAATTGACATGTGGCACTTAGAAAGAATCCTTTGCTTTACAAGATCTTCACATCAACTAATGAATCAATTCATCTGACAAAACAGGTCTGCATCAAAGGGACTGAGATGATCTCTGACTTGTGTCGTGTGGAGGGTGAACAGGCTTTGGAAATCAGGAAATGAGTTATTCACTGCAGTATTTACATGGCTTGTCCAGTTGAGTTTTGGTCAATGGTAACCTCCAAACATTGATAGGAGGTTATTGTATTACTTTCATTTGTATGTAATCTGTGTGCGTGTGTGTGTGTTTGTTCAGAAGCGTGGGAGAAATGGGTGAGATGGTGTATTTTAATATCTGGGGTCAAAGTTTGCGAATACATAACCTTCTTCAACATCAAAACTCAAAAGGCTTATTGCTGGTGTATTTGATTTTGAGAATCACTGAGAGGGTCAGAAAGACTGCACACCTTACATACAAAAACATTGACTGGGACATTAAGAAAAAAACATGAACACAATTTATGATACTTATATAACACTAGTCACATTTTCACCAAATTCATCAATGACCTATCCTCCATCAGAAAGGTTAGAAGTGAGGACGTTCACTGATGATTACACAATGTTCAGCAATAGTCATGACTCCTCTGATATTGAAGCAGTCCATGTCCAAATACCACAAGACCTACACAATATCCAGGCTTGAGTGGAAAAGTGATCAGTACCATTTGCACCACACAAATGCCAGACAATCGCCATCTCCACTAAGAGAGAATCTAATCACCAGCCATTGACATTCAATGGTGTTGCAATCACTCAATCTCCCGCTATCAATGTTTGGAGGTTACCATTGACCAGAAACTCAACTGGACATGCCATGTAAATACTGCAGTGAATAACTCATTTCCTGATTTCCAAAGCCTGTTCACCGTCTACAAGGCACAAGTCAGGAGTATAATGGAATACTCCCCACTTGCCTTGATGAGTGCAGCTCTAACAACACTCAAGAAGCATGTCACCATACAGGACAAAGTAATCCACTTAATTGGCATCACTTTCTCAAAAATCCACTCCTTTTATCACCAATACTGTAGCAGCAGCAGGTACAATCTAGAAGAAACTATAAACAGTGAGTTTCACATCAGTGGTTGGGAAACTATTGGAGAAAATTCTTAGGGATAGGAAAAGCATGGCCTAAATAGGGTCAGTTAATATAAATATCAATCTATATCAATATCCTTTTATTGTCACATGTAATCCATTGTAGGACTACAGTGAAAAGCTTTAACAATTCTTATGGCAACATCTTAGGTACAAGTACCGAGGTACAATTCTTGGATACAGCAGAGGAATAAAAGTGAATGCATTACACAAAGTAAGTTAAAAATAGGACAACATTAACAGGTTGACATGTCAGTAAACTCAGAAATTTAAAATAGATATTACAGTGTGGGAGCTCAGCAAAGAGCCTCTGCGTGTGGTCTGACCACCTGCGCTAGACCCCAGTCCAACAGCCGTCCCCGCTTCACTTGAAAACTCAGCTGCTCTGAGGCAGGTTTCAGGACTGCCTTCACTACGTCATTCTCTGCTCAGGAATCACTGCGTGCACGCTGCTCTGGGACTGCTTCCCCAGTCCTGCTGCTCTTGGGCTTGCAGCTCACATACTGCTCCAGGAAACATTACATGCATGCTGCTCCGGGGCTACTTCCCCCCGCTGTATAGGGGCATGCTGCTCGCAGTGTTCTGGGGCTCGGTGCTCACGGTGTTATTCCAGGGCGTGTAGCATGTGTCCTGCTCCAGGGATCGCTGGTCACGCTGCTTGTGGTGTTCCAAGGCACAGAGCCCACATGCTGCTCCACGGATCGCTACTTACGGTGTTCTGCGATATAGCCCACCCGTTGCTCCAGGGATCATTGCTCACAGTGTTCCAGGGCATGTAGCCCAAGTGCTATTCCAGGGATAATAGACGATAGACAATAGGTGCAGGAGTAGGCCATTCTGCCCTTCGAGCCTTCACCACCATTCAATATGATCATGGCTGATCATCCTTAATCAGTACTGGATTAGTAGTGCTGAAAGAGCACAGCAGTTCAGGCAGCATCCAACGAGCAGCGAAATCGACGTTTCGGGCAAAAGCCCTTCATCAGGAATAAAGGCAGTGAGCCTGACATCCATCAAAGTTTCACCTGCACATCCACCAATATCATTTATTGTATCCGTTGCTCCCGATGTGGTCTCCTCTACATTGGGAAGACTGGGCGCCTCCTAGCAGAGTGCTTTAGGGAACATCTCCGAGCCACCCGCACCAATCAACCAAACCGCCCCGTGGCCCAACATTTCAACTCCCCCTCCCACTCTGCCAAGGACATGGAGGTCCTGGGCCTCCTTCACCGCCGCTCCCTCACCACCAGACGCCTGGAGGAAGAACGCCTCATCTTCCACCTCGGAACACTTCAACCCCAGGGCATCAATGTGGACTTCAACAGCTTCCTCATTTCCCCTTCCCCCACCTCATCCTAGTTTCAAACTGCCAGCTCAGTTACTGTCTCCTTGACTTGTCTGACCTGCCTATCTTCTTTTCCACCTATCCACTCCACCCTCTCCTCCTTGACCTATCACCTTCATCCCCTCCCCCACTCACCCATTGTACTCTATGCTACTCTCTCCCCACCCCCACCCTCCTCTAGGTTATCTCTCCATGCTTCAGGCTCACTGCCTTTATTCCTGATGAAGGGCTTTTGCCCGAAACGTCGATTTTGCTGCTCGTTGGATGCTGCCTGAACTGCTGTGCTCTTCCAGCACCATCGCTGCTCACGGTGTTCCAGGGCAAGTAGCCCACGCGCTATTCCAGGGATTGCTGCTCACAGTTTTCCAGGGCATATAGCCCATGCGCTGCTCTGGGGATCGCTGCTCACGGTGTTCCAGGGCATGTAGCCCTCACGCTATTCCAGAGATCACTGCTCACGGTGTTCCAGGTCTAGTAGCCCATGTGCTGCTCTGGGGATTGCTGCTCACGGTGTTACAGGGTATGTAGCCCTCATGCTATTCCAGGGATCACGGCTCACGGTGTTCCAGGTCTAGTAGCCCATATGCTATTCCAGGGATTGCTGCTCGCAATGTTCTAGGGCAGGTAGCCCATGCGCTGCTCTGGGGATTGCTGCTCACGGTGTTCCAGGGCATGTAGCCCTCGCGCTATTCCAGGGATCACTGCTCACGGTGTTTCAGGTCTCGTAGCCCATGCGCTATTCCAGGGATCGCTGCTCACTGTGTTCCAACGCACATGATCCACGTGCTATTCCAGGGGATCGGTGCTCACTGTGTTCCAATGCACGTAGTCCATGTGCTGATCCAGGGATCGCTGCTCACTTTATTCTGGGGCATAGCCCACATGCTGATCCACGGATCACTGCTCATGGTGTTCTTAATAGAGTCATAGAGATGAGCAGCTCAGAAACAGACCCTTCGTTCCAACCTGTCCATGCCGACCAGATATCCCAACCCAATCTAGTCCCATCTGCCAGCACCCGGCCCATATCCCTCCAAATCCTTCCTATTCATATACCCATCCAAAAGCCTTTCAAATGTTGTAATTGTACCAGCCTCCACCACTTCCTCTGGCAGCTCATTCCATACACATAACATCCTCTGTATAAAAACATTGCCCCTTAGGTCTCTTTTATATCTTTCCCCTCTCACCCTAAACCTATGCCCTCTAGTTCTGGACTCCCACCCCAGGGAAAACACTTTGTCTATTTATCCTATCCATGCTCCTCATGATGTTATAAACCACTATAAAGTCACCCCATAGCCTCCGACACTCCAGAGAAAACAGCCCCAGCGTATCCAACGTCTCTCCTTAGCTCAAGTCCTCCAACCCTGGCAACATCCTTGCAAATCTTTTCTGAATACTTTCAAGTTTCACAACATCTTTCCAATAAAAAGGACACCAGAATTGCACGCAATATTCCAACAGTGGCCTAACCAATGTCCTGTCCAGCTGCAACATGACCTCCCAACTCCTGTACTCAATACTCTGACCAATAAAGGAAAGCATACCAAACGCCACCTTCACTATCCTGTCTACCTGTGATTCCACTTTCAAGGAGCTATGAACCTGTACTCCAAGGTCTCTTTGTTCAGCAACACTCCCTAGGACCTTACTATTAAGTGTATAAGTCCAGTTAAGATTTGCTTTCCCAAAGTCGGCATCTCACATTTATCTAAATTAAACTCCATCTGCCACTTCTCAGCCCATTGGCTCATCTGATCAAGATCCCATTGTAATCTGAGGTAACCACCTTCACTGTCCACTACACCTCCAATTTTGGTGTCATCTGCAAACTTACTAACTAAACCTCTTATGCTCACATCCAAATAATTTATATAAATGACAAAAAGTAGTGGACCCAGCACCAATCCTTGTGGTACCCCATTGGTCACAGGCTGCCAGTCTGAAAGACAACCCTCCATTACCAACCTTCTATCTTCTACCTTTGAGCCAGTTCTGTATCCAAATGGCTAGTTTTCCCTGTATTCCATGTTCAGCAGTCTCACATGGGGAACCCTGTCGATCGTCTTCCTGAAGTCCATATAGGTCTCATCTATCGCTCTGCCCTCGTCAATCCTCTTTGTTACATCTTCAAAAACTCAATCGGGGGATTCAAGATGGTGGTGACCCAGTAGGTCTGCTTTGCTGATCTCTGCACCAGAGTCCAGACAAAGTGGGACACTCACCCTCCCTTCACTTTCCAATTGTTGATATTAGTTATTTCCTGACCCTTGGAACTACTTCGCACCAGTTCTGCACTGTTTTGTGTAGTTTAAAGGATGAATAAGGGGAAAGGAGCATGGGGCTTGCATCAGGCAGGGACCACCCTGCAGCAATGGACACATCTGTGGCCATGGCCGCCCCAGAGAACTCATCTCCAGAGTGGAGCCTGATCTCAGAGTTCACCAAACTCCATGAGAAGATCGACTCGTCGATGGAGGAGACCCGGGCCAGGCTGGAATCGATCTTGGTCATGCTGCAGAGGCATGATCTGGAGATCCAACGTCTCAGGCAGCGTGTTGGGGAGCAGAGCAATGGGCCTCGGCTTTTGAAACCACGGCCGAATCCTCAGTGGGTTGGGTTCTGACCCTGGAACGTCGGGTGTGGGCCTTGGAGGAGCAGGTCGATGACCTGGAAAATCAAGATCGTCGGAAGAACATCCAGTTGCTGGGACTTCCTGAGCAGGAGGAAGAAAGTCAGCTTATCAGCTTTCTGGAACAATGGCTCCCACAGTTTCTAAGGCTAGAGGTTGAGGTAGGCCAGGTGAGCAGGCCCACCAAGTCGCTGTGTGTATGTCCAGATTGGACCACCGCCCCCACCCATTCCTCGTGCGACTCCAGAACTATAGAGACAAACAAATGATGCTGGAAGCCTCTAGAGCACTGGGGAACGATCCCCAGGCTATGATATATAAAGGATCATGAATTATGCTTTTTCAGGACTTCTCTCCAATTGTGATTTACAAGAGAAAGGCCTTTGATGATGTAAAACGGCAGCAGGACCTGAATATCCAGTATTCCATTAGATATACGATGATACTCCATTTCAACCACGGAGGGTCTGTGTTCAATTTTGATTTGCTACAAAAGGCAAAGGACCTCTTGGATTCTCTAAAATAGACTGGCCTGAATTATATAGACAATTATTCTATTCTGTTTTGTTTCTGTGATTTGCCTGGTTTACCTGGTTGTCGGGGGGTGTGGGTGTGATCTTGGTCTTCCTTTTAATATATGTCGGGGTCATAACTATCTCTTTTCCTTTTCTTTTGCTCCTTCTCCCCTTTCTTCTCCTCCCTGTTATCCTTTGTTTGGATGGGTGGTGGGAGTGGGGGGGGTTGGGGGGGGGAGCGGGGAGGTGGGGAAGAGGGGCGATTGGGGGAAGCGGGGAAAGGTTTTTTTTTGTTGTTCTACCAGGAGTGCCTGGGATTACAGTAAGGAGGGAATGGGTTGGGTGCCCACTTTTAACTTTGTCATAAGATATTGGTACTTACTTTCCTTACTTTGTGTTGTCTGGGGTGGGGTCATGGCTTCAGCTAGAAGGAGTCATGGTGGGATTAATAGGTAGTATGAGCACACCCTGTGGACAAGGCAGAAAGTCTCCTTTCAGTTATGTTTTATGCTGTTATGTTGTAGAAGTAGTTGTTGGAAGTTTTGGAAGTTGCATTTTTAAACTTACATGTACTGTTTATAGTTTTCACTCGTCATGCTATGAGTACGGTTCTTCCTCCCGGGTAGTCTCGGACTGTTTCAGATGACCATGGCGAGCCATTCGTTTAAATGGTACACCTGGAATGTTAAGGGGAGTCACTCACCAATTAAGAGAAGAAAGATACTGTCAAGCTTTAGAAAAGAGAGGGTCGATGTAGCCTTCGTACAAGAAACACACTTAACCGATAAGGGGCAGTTGAAGTTGCAACAACGATGATTCGGCCAGGTGTTTTAACTCGAAAAGCAGAAGAGTGGCTATTCTCATCCGGAAGAATCTCCCGTTTCAAATGCTAGGCCAAATTAAGGATGAGTCCTGGCGATTCATGATAATTAAAGCTTATGAGTGGAATATGAGATTCTGAATGTATATTATCCCCCAGCACATCCCTTTAAATTTGTAATGGATACGCTCTCTAGATTGATGGCACGTCATACAATTATTGGGGGAGACTTTAACTGCATTATTGAACCCAAGGTGGATAGGATGCCTTGGGGTCTTGTGGATATGTCTCCGCAATCCAGGCAGTTGGTGGACCTGAACAAAGAGTTGGCATTGGTGGATGTATAGAGATGTCTCTCCCCTGAAGGTAGGGATTTTACCTTTTTTTAAATAATCCATGTAAGTGCTATACCAGAATTGACATGTTTTTTGTCCCATCAGCCTTTTTGAACTCGGTATTGTCCTGCAGAATAGGGAATATAGCAGTTTCTAATCATGCGGCAGTGTACATGGAGGTCAAGGCCGGAGGTGGTGGGGTGAGTTCCCGGCACTAGCACATGGACCCTTTCTCCCTGAAAGATAGCAAGTTTATAGAATATTTTTTGCGGGAGTTTAAAATTTTTTGGGATATAAATTCAGGCATGGCCAGCAACCCAGCGGTGCTGTGGGAGACTGCCAAGGCCTATGCATGGGGTTTAATTATTTCTTACTCTGCGACCCGGAAATGACAGAGGGGAGAACAGCAACGTTTGCTTGAGGCTCACCTGAAGGCGGCTGAGTCAGCATATATTGAAAGGTCATCTATAACTAAATGACAGCAGATTACAGCCTTTAGGGCTATTTTGAATGCTGCGCTTACCCAAACAGCAAAGAGGGATATCTCTTTTGCAAAACAGAGATTATTTGAGTATGGTGATAAGCCAGGTAGGTGTTCAACGTACTTGACCAGAAAGAAGGATGCCCCCCAATCTATTATACTCATCAGAGAGAGTGCTGGTACTCTTACCTGCAATGCCAAAAAGATTGACGCAGCATTTAGAAAGTTTTATTTTGAGCTGTATCAGTCAGAGGGCTGTGAAAATAGAATGATGAGGATGGAATCCTTTTTTAAGAACCTGGACTTTCCGGGTGTAACCTCAGAGCAGGCATCCTTTCTGAGTGCCCCCCTGACAATTCAGGAAGTACAAGAGGCGGTAAGGCTGCTCCAGAGTGGTCAAGCACCTGGACCAGATGGATTTCAAAGAGAGTGTTGTAAAGAGTTTATAGAAAAGCTGGCTGGGCCACTCTTGGAGATGTACAATTACTCATTCAGTCAGGGCTGCCCCCCACCTTCTTTGAGAGAAGCAAATATTTCTCTTATCCTTAAGAAAGGAAATGCCCCAGAAGATTGCACTTCATCAAGGCCCATATCGTTACTGAACGTGGATTTTAAAATCCTGTCGAAAATGCTAGCGTTAAGGCTGGAGAGGGTATTGCCTTTTATTGTAAAGGAGGACCAGACGGGATTTATTAAGGACTGTAAATCTACCAATAATATTAGAAGAGTATTAAATATGGTCCAAATATGTCAGCAAAGAGCAATTCCGGGTTTGGTAGTCTCCCTGGATGCAGAGAAAGCATTTGATTGAGTAGAGTGACTACTTCTTCTATGTCATGGAACGGTTTAGTCTTGGGGAGATTTTGACCAAATGGGTAGCAGTGCAGTATAGTGATCCGAAAGCAGCAGTTCTCACTAATGTTATATGGTCAGATAGTTTTAGTGTCAGCAGGGGCTGCCATTATTATTTACATTGGTGTTCGAGCTGCTGGCGAAAACCATCCGGACAGATCCCAATATAACTGCCCCAGATTTAGGGTCAGGCAGGCATAAAATCACCCTTTGTGAGGATGACATCCTTCTCTTCTTAACCAATCCAATGACATCTGTGCTCCATTTAATACAAGTGATTAATCTATTTCGTTCGTTTTCAGTGTATAAAATCAATTTCATGAAATCAGAGGCCATGCCTGTGCGGGGGGTGGGGGGGGGGGGGGGGATGGTGGAGGGGTGGGGGGGTCTTCCTAACTTATTCAAGTTTAGGGATGGAACCTGTTTCCCCTTCCACTGGTCACAGGGAGGTTTTCTGTATTTAGGAATTTTTATTACCCTGGTTTTCGGTCAGTTATATAAAGCCAATTATGGGCAGCTGCTAGAGAAATTCAGGCAGGACCTTTGGCGTTGGGAAGATCCTCTGCTATCTCGGTTGGGCAGGATAGCTCTGGTTAAGATGAATGTTCTTCCTCGCTTATTATATCCCATAAGAATGCTCCCTTTGATGCTGCCAAGGCAAACATTGCGCAGGCTTTACAGCTGGCTTGGATCTTTTATTTGGCATCATAGGTGGCTTCTTATTAAGATGGATAAATTGCAGCTTCCGCAATGAGAGATGGGGTGCTGCTGGGAGGAATCTGGATTTTCCGGACTTTAGGAGGTACCAATTTAGTTCCTTGTTATCCCCTATGGCTGAATGGACTGTCACAATCCACAATCAATTTGGCTAGACATTGGGGCATCCCAGACAAAATGTCCCCTCATTAATTTATTGTTTATGGACAAGATGGATCACTGTAAAAACCCAATTGTCCTAAACACAGTTGAAGCATGGACAATGATGCAGCAGGGCAAGGGCAATTTACAAAAACCTTCCCCTTTCACTCCCATAGTGGAAACGTTGACATTCCAACCAGGTCCGATGGACTTTGGCTTTAAGCTCTGGGGGTCCAGAGTAATCTCCTGTTTGGAGATCTGCTTGATGGGGAGGTCATGATGAGCTGAGTCAGAAGTTCGAGCTACCGAGGAAAGATCTCTTTTGTTACTTCCAGGTTAGAGACTTCGTACAAGAAAAGACTGCATTGATAGTTAATCCCTACAAATCAGATATGGAGAGTGCACCGGTCTACAGGCACCCTCTCGGTTAGCACACTCTCTCACTTGTTAGGTACTAATGTTTCGAAGGACATTGAATGGCTATATAAAACTTGGACTCAAGAATTAGGGGTGGAAACCTCAGAGATGGAGGAGAATACCTGGGAAAATGTTAGGAAGATCTCGATTTGTAATAGGACCCAGGCTATTCAACTAAATGTACTCCATAGGGTTCACCTGGCACCAGAACAGCTTGCGAAATTCAAGACAGGAGTGTCCCCAATGTGCCCCAAGTACAAAATGGAGGTTGGTACTCTTACTCACTGCCTGTGGTCATGCCACTAGATCTGCAGGTATTGGGATGACATAACAAGTGCTTTGGTAAAGATTTTGGGAACTGAAGTTAGCTTGGATCCAGTATCCCTCTTTTTGGGTCTCCCAAATCTTTCCTCCCTGAATGCGCATGGGAAGAAATTGTTTAATGTTCTTTCTTTTTGCACGAGGAAGAATATCCTGATGAGCAGGGTGTCGGAGAATCCCCCAGGACTCTGAGTTGGCATAGGACAGTCATGGAATACAGCCCCCTGGACCTCCCTACGAATATGGTGCACCAGAAAACGGAATTGTTTTACAGAACATGGCAGTCCTTTTTGGATTATATTAATGTTGACATATCGGTTATATTATTCACGTCCTTTGTTTAGCCGTCAGGACTGTCTGTCTGTCTGTTTCAGGGCCCTTGGGAGGAGGAACCCCAAACAAATACAGGTCTACTTAATTGCCTCCAGTGGTGGGGAGCTGTGATGAAATTGCACTGAGTGCAGTAAATTAATTGAATATCATTTAAGTTATCTTGTTATAACTTGGTTTAATTTTATTTCATTTTTTTTCTTCTTTTTCCTTTGTTATTCATTGAACTGTAGTTTTTACAGGGTTTTTTGTTTCTTTTTGTGTTTCTGTAGTCTGTGGAGTAGAGTAGTAGTTTGTTTCCTATTATTGCTATTATATTATAAAGTTGTCATACTATTTTGTATTGGTTTTGTAATTTTGTAAAAAACCTATAATTTTTGTCAATAAAAATATTTCTCAAATAAAACTCAATCAAGTTTGTGAGACATGTTTTCCAACGCACAAAGCCATGTTGACTATCCATAATCAGTCCTTGCCTCTGACAACTTGCCAACCACTGATGTCAGGCTCATCGGTCTATAGTTCCCTGGCTTGTTCTTACCACCCTTCTTAAACAGTGGCACTACATCAGCCAAACTCCAGTCTTCCGGCACCTCACCTGTGACTATCGATGAGACAAATATCTCAGCAAGAGGCCCAACAGTCACTTCTCTAGCTTCCCACAAAGTTCTAGGGTACATCTGATCAGATCCTAGGGATTTATCCACTTTTTTGCGTTTCAAGACATTCAGCACTTCTCTGTAATATAGACATTTTTCAAGATGTCACCATCTATGTCCCTTTTTTTTCTTCCATGTCCTTTTCCACAGTAAATACTGATGCAAAACACTCGTTTAGTATCTCTCCCATTTCCTGCAGCTCCACACAAAGGCCGCCTTGCTGATCTTTTAGGGGCACTGTTCTCTCCCTAGTCCTGAACATATTTGTAAAAACCCTTTGGATTCTCCTTAACTCTATTTGTCAAAGCTATCTCATGTCCCCTTTTTGCCCTCTTGATTTCTCTCAAGTATACTATTACTGCCTTTATATTCTTCTAAGGATTAATTCGATCTATCCTGTTTGTAACCTGATATATGCTTCCTTCTTTTTCTGAACCAAACCCTCAATTTTTTTAGTCATCCAGCATTCACTATACCTACCAGCCTTTCCTTTCATCTTAACAGGAAAATACTTTCTCTGGATTCTCGTTATCTCCTTTCTGAAGGCTTCCCATTTTCCAGCAATCCCTTCTGAGGCATAGCCCACTCCCTGCTCCAGGGGTCTCTGCTCATGGTGTTCCGGGGTGTGTAGCCCCTTCGGTGTTCCAGGGATCACTGCTCACAGTGTGCCAGGAAACGTAACCCACGCGTTGCTCCAGTGATCACTGCTCACAGTGTTCTGGGGCATAGTCCACGCACTGCTGGAGGGATTGCTGCTCACAGTGTTCCAAGGCACATAGACCATGCGCTGCTCCAGGGATCACTGCTCACAGTGTTCTGGGGCATAGCCCACATCCTGCTCTCGAGATCACTGCTCACAATGTTCTGGGGCATAGCCCACGCGCTGCTGCAAGGATTGCTGCTCACAGTGCTCCTGGGCACGTAGCCCACGCGCTGCTCCAGGGATCACTGCTTACAGTGTTCCTGGGCACGTAGCCCAGGTGCTGCTCCAGAAAACAAAAGGGAGAAAGAACAGAAAAAGAATAGGTGGAGCAGAGGAGCTCAGACAAGAGTGTCCCAGCCTGGCTTGGTGCAGGGCAGATCATGTATAATGGATTTTAGTAAGGCTTTCAACAAGATTCCTCAAGGCATGCTCAGCCAGATGATGTATGGGATCCCCAGTGCATTGGCTGTGTGGATTCAGAATTGGCTTGCCCATAGACAGCAGAGGGTCATGGCGGAAGTTTGTTTCTCAGACTGGAGGTCCATGACTAGTGGTGCTCGGCAGGGATCCGTACTGGGACTTTTTCATTTTATGTTATATATAAATGACTTAGATGAAAATGTAGTTGGTAGGTTAGTAAGTTTGCAGATGATACAAAGACCAGTAAGTTGTTAACAGTGTAGAAAATTGTCAAAGGATACACGGGATATAGATCAGTTGTAGATATAGGCCGAGAAACGTCAGATGAAGTTTAATCTGGTTAGAACAAAGAACAAAGAAAATTTGCAGACCAGGAACAGGCCCTTCAGCCCTCCAAGCCTGAGCCAATCCAAATCCAGTCTAAACCTGTTGTCCAATTCCTAAGGATTTGTATCCCTCTGCTCCCCACTTACTCATGCATCTGTCCAGACGTAACTTAAATGAATCGTTCGTGCCTGCCTCTACCACCTCTGCTGGCAATGCGTTCCAAGCACTTACTACCCTCTGTGTAAAGTACTTGCCGCGTGTATCCCCCTTAAACTTTTCATCTCTTATCTTGACCGTGTGACCTTTCGTTATTGAATCCCTCACCCTGGGAAAAAGCTTATCTCTATCAACCTTGTCTATACCTCTCATGATTTCGTAGACCTCAATCAGGTCCACCCTCAATCTCCTTTTTTCCCCAAGGGAAACAATTCTAACCTACTCAATCTCTCTCCATACCAGGCAACATCCTCATAAACCTTCTCTGAGCCCTCTCTAAAGTGTCCACATCCTTCTGGTAATGTGGCAACCAGAACTGTACACAGTATTCTAAATGCAGCTGAACCAATTTTAACATGACCTGCCAGGTCTTATACTCAATAGCCCCTCCAATGAAGGCAAGCACAGCATAACCACATGCCTTCTTGACCACTCTATGTGCCTGTGCAACCACCTTCAGGGTGCAATGGACCTGAATTGCCGGATCTCTGATCATCAACATTTCCCAAGGCTCTTCCGGTTACAGTATAGTTCACTCTAGAATTAGACTTCCCAAAATGCATCACCTCACATTTGCCTGGATTGAACTCCATCTGCCACTTCTCCGCCCAACTCTCCTGTATTCTTTGATTGTCCCTTATACTTTCTGCGACTCCACCAATCTTTGTATCATCTGCAAACTTACTGATCAGACCACCAATCCCCTCTTCCAGATCAGTTATGTGTATCACAAACAACAGTGGCCCCAGCACTGACCCCTGTGGAACACCACTGGTCACCTTTCTCCATTTTCAGAAACTCCCTTCAACTACTACTCTCTATCTCCTGTTGATCAACCAGTTCTTTATCCACCTAACTAGAACACCCTGCACACCATGTGACTTCACTTTCTCTACTAGTTTATAATGGGGAACCTTATCAAACGCCTTACTAAAGTCCATGTATATGACATCTACAGCTCTTCCTTCATCTATCAACATGGTCACTTCCTCAAAGAACTCTATTAAGTTGGTAAGGCACGATCTCCCCTGCACAAAACCATGTTGCCTATCACTGATAAATCAATTCTTTTCGAAATATAAATAGATCCTATCCCTCAGTACCTTCTCCAGCAACTTTCCCATCATTGACATCAGGCTCACTGGTCTGTAGTTACCTGGAATATCCCTGCTACCCTTCTTGTACAGGGGGACAACATTAGCAACACTTCAGTTCTCCGGCACTTCACCTGTGTTTAAGGATGCCACAAAGATATATGTCAGGGCCCCAGCTATTTCCTATCTTGCCTCCCTCAGCAACCTGGGATAGATCCCATCTGGTCCTGGGGATTTGTCCACCTTCATATCTTTTAGGCCATCCAACACATCTTCCCTCCTTACGTCAACGTGACCCAGAATAAACAAACATCTATCTCTAATCTCAACATTCATGTCCCTCTCCTCAATGAACACTGATGCAAAGTAATCATTCAGAATCTCACCCATTCTCTCAGGTTCAACACACAACCTTCCTTCCTTATCCGTTAGCGGACTAATCCTTTCTCTCGTTACTCTCTTGCTTTATATTTATGAATAAAAGGCCTTGGGATTCTCCTTAATTCTGCTCACTAAAGTTATTTCATGACCCCTTTTAGCCTGCTTGATTCCTCGTTTAAGATTGGTCCTACTCTCCTGATAATCCTCCAAGGCCTATTCTGTTCTTAGCTGCCTGGACCTTATATACACTTCCATTTTCCTCTTGGCGAGTCGCACGATTTCTCCTGTCATCCATAGTTTACAAATCTTGCCTTTCCTAACCCTTGTTTTCAAAGGGACATGCCTATCCTGCACTATCTTCAACCTATCTTTGAAAGCCTCCCACATATCAAATAATGTCTCCCCTTCAAGTAGCTACTCCCAACCTACATTAATTAAAATCTCCCATCACCACCTGAAGTCCACATTGATGCCCTGGGATTGAAGTGTTCCGAGGCGGAAGATGAGGTGTTCTTCCTCCAGGCATCGGGTGGTGAGGGAGCGGCGATGGAGGAGGCCCAGGACCTGCATGTCCTCGGCAGAATGGGAGAGGGAGTTGAAATGTTGGGTCACAGAGCAGTGGGGTTGATTGGTGTGGGTGTCCCGGAGATGTTCCCTAAAGCACTCTGCTAGGAGGCGTCCAGTCTCCCTGATGTAGAGGAGACTGCATCAGGATCAACGGATACAATAAATGATATTGGGGGATGTGCAGGTGAAACTTTGATGGATGTGGAAGGTTCCTTTGGGGCCCTGGATGGAGGTGAAGGAGGAGGTGTGGGCGCAGGTTTTGCATTTCCTGTGGTGGCAGGGAAGGGTGCCAGGAAGGGACCGTGGGTTGTAGGGGAGTGTGGACCTGACCAGGTAGTCACGGAGGGAACAGTCTTTGCAGAAAGCAGAAATGGTAGGGGAGGGAAATATATCCCTGGTGGTGGGGTCCATTTGGAGGTGGAGGAAATGTCGTCGGATGATGAGGTTTATGCAAAGGTTGGTAGGGTGGAAGGTGAGCACTAGGGGGATTCAGTCCTTGTTACGGTTGGAGGGGTGGGGTTTGAGGGCGGAGGTGCAGGATGTGGACGAGATGCATTGGAGGGGATCTTTAACCACGTGGGAAGGGAAATTGCCATCTGGTGTGTTCTGTGGTGGAACTGGTCCTCCTGGGAGCAGATACAGCAGAGGCGGAGGATTTGGGAACACGGGGTGGCATTTTTGTGGGAGGTAGGGTGAGAAGAGGTTTAATCCAGGTAGCTGTGGGAATCGGTGGGTTTGTAAAAAATGTCAGTGTCAAGTCAGCCGTTATTAATGGAGATGGATTCTAAAGAAGGAGGCCATCTGGTGTGTTCTGTAGTATCCACTTGGCACGTCTGGCTGAAGACTGCTGTGTGTTAACACTGATGTACGTAGATAATAGACAAGGGTTATTGGATTATGTGAACTCTAGAAAATTGAATGAAGGTCTGTAGGGTTCATATCAAAGCTCACTTGATTTTCCATCCATTAATATGGTTCTGTGTGAAACAATCTGTTCCTTGCTTTCTGATTTCCCTACATCTGCAGCACTCTGTCAGTCCACACACTGGAACAAGAAAATTTGCATCTGAATGTCTATCACAAGCCAGACGTTTTCGTGCCCAATATATATTTCTATCAAAACATTTCAATGCAACAGGTGGTACTCTCTCTACAACACTTCTTCACTTGCATTATTTTCAGCCTAATCTATAAAAAGATTCAAATAGTTTAAAGTTATATAAAGAAACACACAGATGGAGAAATAAAGGTAGTGTTATTTTAATTTGTTTTGCTGTCTGCATTTAGCTGAAACTCTTCTTACAGTTTAGAGCAAAAAGTAAAACAGGTATCAGATAAAACAGCTTTTGTAATCTTTGATTGACTTGATCGATATTTTCCCCCTTCTCTGCACAACTTGAAATTCAAGAGCAATTCATCTTCTTACATGAATAGCTACAAAACTGATTAATTAAACTTTCTTAGCTTTTAAATAACTTGCAGATTTCTAACCAAGCATTTCTTGTATAGGAGCTGCATAAAGTAAGTGTTTCTACTGAGGTGACTGCTTGCCTTGACCTGCCTCAAAACATTTCCTTTCTCGGAAAAAGCATATACTTGACCCTAATCAGGTCTCTGCTAGACTGCCCTTTCAATCTCTGGTTTTCTAAATTAATACCAGTCTTTGATTATTCTGAACTGAAAGCAAGCTGATTGCCTTCATATTTGATCTACTCGTCATAAGCCACACCAAATGGTTATTTCGTTAATGCTCCAGGAGCTCACATTCACCCGCCCTTTCATATGCATGGAAATAGAACACTGTTCTGAAAAAACTGTCTGATCCAATTTTTTTTTGAAGTACTCTTCAAAACACATATGGCATTGTTTTGAAATCAAAACTATATTGCACATTTTTCATGAAACAATAAATATTGGCCTAACGAGGTACACACACGTGAAAGAATAAAATGAAGTATGGCACAATGAAGGAGCAAGATATTACCTGAGATGATGGCATAAAGTTGACCAATGAAATTAAGGTTGACTTATATGCAGATTCAAAATGTGTTCAGTTGGTGTGGGTGATTGCCATTTTGCAATGTTAAATGGAATGTAAGACCAGTCATTTATTTTAATATAATGCTGTATGGTGTATCAAATAAATTAATTGCTAAGAGATACCATTAAGGGACTCGGAAAGATGGCGGCAATTCTGTAGAACTGCAGTGGACAGCTCTGCCTAACAGCCAAGGCATACTGGTGTTTTTTGCCATCTCTGGCCAACTTAAATGCAGGAATTATTAGTTTTAAACCTTACAGAACACATCTTTGTTAATATTTGGGAGTGGGAAGGATGCCAAAGGGAAAAGGAGCTAGCAAACAGCAGCAGGGAGGACACTCCCCTACAGCACTTAGCAAACCAGAGACTGAAGCAGCAGCAGTCTCTCCTGAACCCCCCAAGGGCAGACCCACAGGAATTGGCTGCGGCGATGGAGAGACTTACCTTGAACGTTGGGGCTGCAATTGAGGAAATCCGTGGGGAGATTCGTGCCCAGGTCCAACCTATCACATCCATGCTGCAGAAGCATGAGCGGGAGATCCAGGGCCTCGGGGAAGAGGTGGAGGTTCGAACGAAGACCTTGGAAGCGGCGATGGAGTCCTCATGCAGTCGGATCCAGGTGCTGGAGCGAGAGGTGTGGGCAAGACCATCTCGACCACCTCAAAAATCGAGGTTGGAGGATAAATATTCGATTTGTTGGGCTCCCGGAAGGTGAGGAATGTGAGCAGTCAGTCAGCTTCTTTGATAATTGGCTGCTGAAGTTTTTGGGCCTTCAGGTCGAATCCAGCAGGCTGCAGATTGAAAGGGTTTATCGGGTTACATTGCACAGGTCTGGGCTGGTACAGCGCCTCGCCCAGTCTGAGTGCACTTCCAACATATGATAAACAAAAAGTAATAGAAGCCTCCAGATTACTGGGAAAAGATCCGCAGGCACTGCTGTACAAGGGGTCAAAAGTCATGTTTCTCCAGGATTTCTCAGCACCTTAAATTCCTTAGATGAAGTTAAAAAGAAGCTGAGGAACCTGGGCATCCAGTACACCATGAGATACCCCGCAGTATTCTGTTTCAGCCACGAGGACTCAGTTTATGCGTTTGACTTAGAGGATAAAGCTAAAAACTTTGTAGACACTTTAAAATAGACAGACTGGCCTAAGAATATGGTTAATGTTCGTCCTCTTTTCTTTATTTCCCTATGTTTTCTCCTCCTTTTTTCCCCATTTTTTCTCCCTAATAATTTCTTTTCTTGGAAAAAATCTTGGAATATATTGTTTCTTTTTTTATATAACTGGATTTTATAATGAGACATTTTGTGGATGTTCTTTGTTGTCTCCTACTTTTTTTTTGTTTGCTCTCTTTCTCTTTTAGTCACAAGTAGGGGTGACATGAAGCCAGGGATGGGTTGAGTGCTCATCCTGACTTTGTCTCTTTTCTGCTGATTTAAGGATCATCTCCTTTTTTTTGCCTAAGGCTGGGACACAGTCCGGGCTTGCAGGAGGGGTTGGGTAGGGTAAGAGCCCCCTATGGGCAGAGGGGGGAAGAGTCTTCCTTTTAAGGTTTATAGTGGTTTTCTTTGTAGTTTTTTGGTAGTAATAGTTGCTTGTAGTTATGATAGTTTTTGTACACATAATTCTTCAACTCTATGAGTCTTTATTTACTTGTGCTCAGCGGTTATAAGCAGGGTTCTCCCTCCCAGGGGTTCAAGGGTCTCTAAAGGGGATATGGCTAAGCATCTGATTAAATGGGGCATCTGGAACATCAAGGGAAGTCATTCACCTTTTAAATTGGAAAAAAAGTGCTTTCTAGCCTTAAGAGGGAGAGGGTTGATATTGCTTTGTTGTAGGAAACCCATCTTGATGATGGGGAACTCATGAAGCTACAACAGGGGGGTTATGACCGGGTATTCTTTTCATCCTTTACTACTAAAAGAAGGGGAGAGACAGTACTTATCCAGAAGAACCTTCCATTCACATTATTAGAGCAAATGAAAGAAGAGCAGGGATGGTTTGTGATACTTAAAGCCCTGATACATGGGGAGGAATATGGCATTTTAAATGTCTACTATTTTCCAGTGCATCCCCTCAAATGTTTGATCAGTGCTTTCTCTAAGCTGAGTGCCCTTGGAATATGGCACATTATTATGGGTGGGGGGGGGATTTTAATTTTCTTTTGGATCTGACAGTGGACAGGATGCCAGTGGACCCCCAACTATTTCTTCGCAGAACAAACAGGTGGCTGACTTATGAGAGGAGTTGGGGCTGATGGACATTTGGAGATGTCTTCACCCTACCAGCAGGGACTTCACCTTTTTTGCAAACCCACGTAAATGTCACACAAGGATTGACCTCTTTCTGGCTCCCTTGGCCCTTCTGGATTCAATTATGGGTTGTAAAATTGGGAATATAGCTATCTCTGATCACGCGGCAGTATATTTGGAGGTTAAGGCCAAGAGGGAGGGGCTAGGTTTGTATCACTGGCATTTGGACCCTTTTCTCCTTAAGGATTCCAAATTTGTGGAATACTTTTTGAAGGAGTTTCAGGAATTCTTGACTATCATCTCAGGCACAGCTAGTAGTCCGTCTATGCTATGGGAGACCACTAAGGCCTTTGCTAGGGGATTAGCTATTTCCTATTCAGCTAGCTGGAAACGACAGAAGGGGGAACAACAGCATCTGCTTGAGACGCAGTTGAAAGCCGCCAAGGCAGCATATTTTGTGCAGCCTTCAGTGACTAAGCTACAGCAGATCACGGCCCTCTGGGCTGCCTTGAATTCAATACTTACACAAAACGCAAAAAAAGAATTTGCTTTCATTAGACAAAGCTGTTTGAGTATGAGGATAGGCCAGGAAAGTATTTAGCATACCTGACTAGGAAAAAGCATGCTTTCCGATCCATTACTACAGTTCTAGACAGCGCGGGGTCCTTAGGTATGATGCCAAAAGGATTAATGAGGTTTTTTGGAGTTTTTACTCAGGATTGTATCAGTCTGAAGGTTGCGAAGACAGGAGGGCTAAAATGGAGGCCTCTTTTAAGAACCTTGACCTCCCAGGGGTAACCTTGGAACAGGCCTCTCTACTTAATGCCCCCTTGACAGTTCAGGAAATGCAGGAGGCAGCTAGGCAACTTCAGAGTGGGAAAGCGCCTGGCCCTGATGGTCTCCCGGGTGAGTTTTATAAGGAGTTTATAGAGATTCTGTCAGAGCTGACATTGGAGGTGTACTATAACTCCTATATGCATGAATGCCTACCACCATCTTTGAGAGAAGCTACTATTTCCTTAATTCCTAAGAAGGGTAAGGTTCCTGAGGATTGTGCCTCATACAGGCCCATCTCTCTATTAAATTCAGACTTCAAGATTCTGTCTAAGATCCTGGCGCTGAGATTGGAAAAGGTGTTGCCCCATATTGTTAATAAGGGGCTTTATAAGAGGCCATAAGTCCTTCAATAATATTAGAAGGTTGCTGAATATGGTCCACGTCTGTCAGCAACGATCAGTTCAGGGGTTAGTGATTTCCTTAGATGCAGAGAAAGCATTTGAGCAGGTGGAACAGCCGACTCTTTTTATGTTTCAGAACGGTTTGGGTTGGGTGGGGTCTTTGCGAGGTGGCTGGTGGTTTTACATCACCATGCTCTGGCCACGATCATCGGGATGAAGTCTGGGAATTTTATGACTGGTAGGGATAGTCGTCAAGGCTGTCCCCTTTCACTGTTGTTGTTTACGTTGGTGATAGAACTGTTGGCAGAGGCAATTCATCAGGACGTCCACATAACCGCTCTGGAAGTGGGATCAAGGGCACTCAAGATTACATGGTGTGCGGATGATGTCCTTCTGTTTTTATCGAACTCGATGACTTCCATACCCCATTTGATACAATGTATCAATTCATTTCAGGATATCAGATCAACTTTGCAAAATCGAAGGCTATGCCTTTGAGGAACCTCAAGGATGTGCCAGAAGTTGAAGGTGGCCCTAAGTTCCCTTTTAAGTGGTCACGGATGGGGTTCTGATACCTAAGCATTTTTATTACACCCAAGTTTCATTGGTTATTTCGGATTAACTTTGCTCACTTGCTCGACCACATTTGGTGGGATCTCCAGAGATGGGAGGTTCTTCCAATTTTATGGCTGGGCTGAATATCTCTCATTAAGATGAATGTTCTTCCTTGTTTGCTTTAGCCCATGCGTATGTTCTCTATAATGTTTCCCAGGTCAATGCTGCGGAAACTTATGGGATAGTTTGGTTCCTTTGTCGGGCATTGTGGGCGGCCCCTCATCAACTTACTAAATTGCAGTTGCCTCAAGGAGGGGGAGGAGTTGATTTCCCAGACATCAGAAGGTATTAATTGAGTTTCCTGCTGTCCTTTGTCTGCGACTGGGTAGGTAACGATCCAAACTCAATATGGCTGGATATCGAAGCCTCCCAGGCAAAGTGCCCTCTTATTAGCCTGTTGTTCATGGATAAGATGAGGACAGTTATGGACCACTGCCGGAACCCCATTGTCATTAGTACAGTCAAGGCATGGAGGGCGATGCATCAGAGTAAGGGTTGTTTATCCAAGACTTCGCCACTTACATCTATAGTTGGTATGCCAGGGTTCCAACCAGGGATGATGGACCCAGGGTTCAAACTATGGCAGTGAGAGGAGTTTCCCATTTGGAACCTTGTTTGAGGGGGAGGTTATGATGTCTTTTGAGCAACTGAGCCACAAATACAGGTTGCCCAGCAGAGATCTTTCCCGTTTTTTTCAGGTTAGGGATTTTATCTAGAAGAAGACTACGCTTCTCACTAAGCCCTATAAGCCCGATACAGAGAGGTTGTTGCTACATTCCACAAGCACCCTTCGGTTAGTGCCCCCTATCACCTGCTGGGTGGCAGGGCCTGGCAGGATATTAACCAGTTATGTGAGGTCTGGGAGCAAGAGTTAGGAGTGGAGATCTCTTCTGAAACATGGGAGAACATATAGGAGAATGCTCAAAAGATCGCAATCTGTAATAGGACATGCGCTACGCAGTTAAAAGTTCTGCACAGGGCTCATCTGGCACCAGACCATAGATAAAGATAAAAGTTTTAAAAAGGGGCATCTCCAATGTGCCCCAAATGTAAAATAAGTGTAGTTACTCTTACCCATTGCTTCTGGACATGCCACAGGCTCCGTGTTTATTAGAGCGCTGTGGCGGGAGAGATAGGGAGGGTATTGAGGACTGAAGTTAAAATAGACCCGATATCTCTTCTGTTAGGTCTCCGAATTTACCATCTTTAGATGGGCTTGGGAAGAATCTATTTAATATTCTTGCATACTGTGCACGGAAGAATATTCTGATGAACTGGGTGTCTGAGAACCCGCTGGGCTGGCTGGGATGACAGAAATTAATTATGGAGCATATTCCTTTGGATTTTTTTACAAATATTGTGCACCACATAACAGACCATTTTTATAAGACGTGGCAGCCAAACTTGAGTTATTTGGATATAGATTTATTGGCTATCTTAACTAGGGCGTTTGTTTAACCAGGACGGATAGGTTTGTTGAGCCCTGGACCCTGGAGGGGGGACTCCTGAATTTATACGGGTACATATACAATGCTCCCGTTCCTGTGTTTGGAAGCTTTGCGCCAAGTGTAGCTGTTTTGTATTTTGTGTGGTTTTTTGTGCTTTCTTTTGATTTTCTTTCTTTTTTTGATCTATTAGTTATTTACTTATTTATTGGTGTCGCTTTGTACAGTGTTAGGGTTTGTTTTATATTATAGGGTAGGTTAGTAGTTAGTAGACAGTAGTTGTATTGTAATTTGTGTTTTTTCCCTCTTTTACTATTCTGATATTTGTTATTGATAGTATTTTTCAATAATTCTAACTGTTTGTAAAGTTAAGAAAATTTGCTAATAAATATATTTACAAAAAAAAAATCGATAAGCATACAGGCAGTCCCCAGGTTACAAATGGGTTCCATTCTTCAGTCTGTTCTGAGGTCAATTGGTACACAAGTCGGAACACAATGCAGAACAATGCAAAAAGGCCACTTGTAAATTCAGGAACTGTTCAAATATTGAATTTTTAAAATTACATCCTAATTGGGATTGTATTTGTACGAATATTCATAAGTGAGCGTCTGTAAATTGGGAACCCTCCCTCTGTAATCAAATCATTTTAAAAGCAGCAAATTCATGTCTACGGCATCCAAAGCAAATAATATACTGAGTCACTTTGGCTGTAATATCATCATAAGTGTCTCATTCTGGATCAGATATGTATCTTTCACTTTCAGAATCATCCCTCCACAACAAATCATCTTCATCCAATGAATTGGGCATAACACATATTTTGAATGATCTGATAATACTTTGTGCTCTGATAACCATACAAAACATCATTTGGAGCAGAGCACATCTTTGTATTCTTTATGAAGATTTTATCTTTGTCAGCCATCAGCCTAATCCAATCACTGTGGACACGATTCTTGAAAGAGTCATGAGCCAAATATCTGAATAATGAATGGTAGACATTAAACCTCTGGCACAACTGCAATTTGTGTGTTATTTCTTCGAAGACCCCTTGATCTCTTTAGTTATTTGGGATCTGAACATGTACCCTTCCCCATATTCTATATATCCAATCCTGTGAGCTGCCCAATCAATTATGGACACACCTATGGACAGCTCTAGGTTCCCATGATTTCATGATTTTAACAGACATTGTAATCTCCAAGAGAAAGTGAGGACTGCAGATCAGAGTTGAAAAGTGTGGTACTGGAAAAGCACAGCAGGTCAGGCAGCATCCGACCAGCAGGGGAAATCGACGCTTTGGATACAAGCCCTGTATCAGTAATGTGGGGGGTGGGGGTCAGAACGCAGCTGAGAAATAATAGGAAGGTGGGGTGTGGCTGTGGGAAGGTAGCTGGGAAGGTGATAGGTAGATGCAGGTAGGAGTGATGGTGATAGGTTGGAGGGGAAGGTAGAGCAGATAGGTGGGAGGGGAGGGTAGAGCAGATAGGTGGGAAGGAAGATAGCCAGGTAGGACAGTTCAAGACAGCGATGTTGAGTTGGAGGGTTGGATCTGGAATGAGGTCGGGGGGGGCGCAAAATGAGGAAACTGGTGAAATTGACATTGATACCGTGTGTTTGGTCCCAAGGTGGAAGATGAGGTATTCTTCCTCCAGGCGTCCAGTGGCTTGGATTTGGCAGTGGGGGGCAGCTTAGGACTTGCATGTTCTTGGCAGAGTAGGAGAGGGAGTGAAGTGGTTGGCCACTGGGCGGTGGGGTTGCTTGGTGTGTGTGTCTCAGAAAAGTGCTCTAAAACATTGGTGCCCTGTCTCCTCAATGTAGTGTAGTAATCTCCAGGCCCTGGGATCTTTCCATGCATCCTATTAATTTGCATTCCAAAGTTACTGACTGTACACCTTCAGACATGTCCCAGACTTGCTTATCTCTAAGTACGACTTGAATTCTGTTGCCCATTGTTTTCCTTTGCTATCACTATCAAATTCTTGACTCATACAAGATACAAAAGTCAGTTGATGCTAACTAGCTGCTATAAGATTCGTAATACTAATTTCTATTATAAAGTTAGTGATATGTAAAGTTTTATAGTTAGTTCTACAATTAGCAGTCTTTAGCTAATGAGTTGCAAGCAATTTGTTTCTTACAGAATATGCCTTTAGTGATAAAGAAAACATTTTCTGAGACTAATTAATTTTTATATCTGTTTGAATCTTTTCCCCAATGCTAATCAGTACATCTTGAAATGTACATAGACACAGGAGGCAAAACTGCACTGATGATGTCAACTAGAGAGGAGACAAAACATCTGCCAACAGACCAACAATGAATCCAACCAGCTCCCGTGCTATAGATCTTCACAAAAACCTTAAATATGTATCTATAATTACACTGAAATCTCTGTTACTATGTGAAGAATCTTCAACTAGAACCCATTTCTTAATATTGCAAATAGTTTCAACAAATAGCATATGACTGTAAGTTGACTTTAGCTGCTGTTTTCATAGTGCATGATGAGCTAGGCTGTATCATTTGGCTGTCTCCTGGAATGAGATGTACACTCCTTGTCCTAAGTCGCGTGGTTCTCCTAATGGGACAACATCCTTTCATTAATGAGACTGGAATCAATCACTTGTCATAGTTCAATTAACTTGTTTGATCCTTCAGATTTTTGAGCCGCAATCCCATGAACGCATCTGTGCTTGTTTGTGCAGATGTTTAGCTCCTGCTTCAATGTTTGTTATAAATCTTCAAACTGTCTGTCCTTGGACATTTTCTAGTCAAAATTTCTCTGGTTGTTTTTTGTGCTGGGCCCTTTTTCACTTCAGAGTAACTCCTCTTCAAAGGTACCACTGTGTTTCACTTAAATGCTGGAGCAGGCTTTTAAAATTCTGTTTATTTGCTTGTTGGCCATTCAAATATGGGCAGCCTTTACAACTTATTAATTCCATCAAACATTAGGTCAACGTGGTATTGGTCTGAAACCTTTGCTGGAGTTAGGCTTTGGTTCTGAACTCTTGGCAACAATGTAACCAATCTCACAACTTTCAAGACTCTGTATATGCTTCTCCACTTCAGGCCGGTAGACCAATCCTGTTCTGATGGCATAATTGGTCTTGGATATCATCTTCAGTACAGATCCCATCTTCTTCCATTTTTCCATTAGTTTTTCATTCACATTGAATTCCTTCAACCATAGCAGTTATTTAAGTGAATCAACAAATGTTGTAACTTTTAACTTGAAAGGAGCTTTGTACTTGAATTTTTTTTTGATGGAGGTCCCATTTATTTGTCACTTGACAAAGCAGATGCATACTACTGTACAAGGATGGATCTTAAAGCTCAGCTGCATCTGTTTTGTAACACAGCCTAGATTGCCTGCTTGATCCATGTGCTAACTCAGAGTGCAGGGTAAGTAAATTACGCATTTCTAGGGTGAAATATTGAGGCTGACTGTTAATACCAATGTCATTTTGTGGCTGAAAATGGGGTTGATTTATCTGCTTAGCATATGCAAAAGCATCAGCTTTAACACTGAAAAGATCGCATTGTCTTAAACACCAAGTCAATTTACATACAACAATCTAAGAAGCAAATATAAATTTCTAGCAATGTCTGCATTTTTTTCACTAAAGGTGGTATCTTCTTTGGCAATCTGTATCTGTACTGGCACATATCCTGTTTCTCTATTCCATTTTTAGATGCATACTTTTCAAAGAGTACGTGACCTCTTTATCTCTTTACTAAAATTAAGAAAATCATACCTATCAATGTTTGCCAATTACGTGCATATTCTGCAGTTTATGAAGATCTTCTTGTTTCTATTGTAATCTTCTTCTGTATTAACTACATCTCCAACTTTGTGTTATTGAGTCATAGAGTCACACAGCAGGCAAAGAGACCCTTCGGTCCAACTCATCCATGCCGTCCAGGCTTCCCCAAACTAATCCAGTCCCACTTGCCTGCATTAAGCCAATGTCCTTCTAAACCATTCTTATTCATGTACCTGTCCAAATGTCTTTGAAATATTTGTGGGTGGCACGGTGGCACAGTGGTTAGCACTGCTACCTCACAGCGCCAGAGACCCGGGTTCAATTCCTGCCTCAGGCAACTGACTGTGTGGAGTTTGCACATTCTCCCTGTGTCTGCATGAGTTTCCTCTCACAGCACCAAAGATGTGCAGGTCAGGTGAATTGGCCATGCTAAATTGCCCGTAGTGTTAGGTAAGGGGTAGATGTAGGGGTATGGGTGGGTTGTGCTTCGGCGGGTCGGTGTCGACTTGTTGGGCCGAAGGGCCTGTTTCCACGCTGTAAGTAATCTAATCTAAACTGTACCTGCATCTACCACTTCCTCTAGCAGTTCATTCCACATTTGCACCACCCTCTATGTGAAAAAAATTGCCCCTCTGGTCCCTTTTAAATCTTCCCCTCTCACCTTAAACCTATGCCCTCTAGTTTTGAATTGCCCTATCCAAGAGAAAAGACCTTAGGTATTCACCTCACTATGACCCTCATGATTGGATAAACCTCTATAAGATCACTTCTCATGATTTTATAAACCTGTATAAGGTCACTTAAAGAGGTTTATAAACGTCTTACGTTCCAGGGAAAATAGTTCCAGCCTAACCAGCCTCTCCTTATAACTCAAACCCTTTACTCCCAGTAACATCCTTGTAAATATTTTCTGCACTGTTTCTAATTTGATAATATCCTTCAAGAACAGTTGCAGTAAATAGTTGTTTGTCAGACTGGTGAAAGGAATATTGTGGTATATCCCCAGGTGATAGCAGTGCAATGAGTACATTGCTTCATCTATGTCAACGGTTCAGACTTGAATGCATACAGCACAATTTAAACAATTCATAATTTACAGATATGATCAAACTTGGAAGTTAAAGTGGTTAGTGATATACTCCAAGAGGTCAGAGACAAGTAGGTGGAAATTGATTGATGGACAAGTGGCAGAAAAGTGTGAAGTCATGCATTTGGCAAGAAGAATGGAGAGGTACAGTACTAACTAAAGGGTACAATACTAAAGTGGTGGGGAAAGTGATGTGGGAGCAAGAACAGAGAAAACTGGTCATACATATACATACATTGTTGATGATGATAAAGCAAAGTGGGAAAGTGGTCCTAAGGGTTTAATAAATGAATAATTGGTTTATTTCACATATATCTAATGAGACAAAATGGAAAGTGTTCTGTCATGACAATCCAGAACCATTTTGAGGTACAAGAAGAATTTTAAAAACACTTAAATAGAGTTCACCTTCATCGGCCAAAGACCCAAACACAGGTCCAGGACTTCTGCAAGGTCCATGCATTGGACCTACAATACCACAAGATCCTACTCCACTATCACTGTAGCCAACGCCCTGCAGCTGATAAGCAAAGCATAACGTAGAAAAGCAAAGTAGGCTATGAGTTTTTAAAAATAAAACATTCATTTAACCTCAACTGGAATATTAAGTCCCATTCTGGATCTAGACAGAGTAAATAGAACAACATTGTCCTGATTGGTGGAAAGATCGAGAACCATCGGACAAGAGAAAAAATATTATTATGCAAGATGTAGTTAGGACTTGGAATGCAACACTGAAAATTATGGCAGAGGAATAGCCAGTGTTAGCTGACAAAAAAATCATAAAAGCTTCTAAATAGAAGAAAATTGCAGAACTGCAGGAAGTGAACAAGGAATTCTGTTGAGCTAAATTCTTGTTGCAGAGAGCCTACATTGTCTTTGTTGGGCTGAACAGCCTCCTTCTGTACTTTAATCATTCTATTATGATTCTATAATTGAATCATTACTCAAAGATATAATAGAAAAATATTTTGAAACTAAAAATATAATAGCACAGATTTTGACTGATTGGAAGAATTGGCAGACAGAGTAGATAATGCAATAAATTTAAAATAGTGGAATTTACAAAAACACTCTGATAAACTTTCTCATGAGTAAATTTTCAAGTTATGTTTCTGATGTGAGCACATCTTAGACTGGAAGAACACATTTTAGTTACACATTATGGACCAGACCAAACCACCTCAAAATATATTCAGATAGTCCAAACTCTAACTTTTTCTCATTTTAAAGGCGAGTGCAAGGCATGAGTTTTGGATGCAATTAAACCACCAGTCTTGAATCAAAACAGACTTTCTTCATACACCATAGTTAAAATCAAAAGGAAAGAAATTGGGATAATGTAACTCTATTGGAAAACTTAACAGAATACATTACGACTACTAAACAGGACCCACTCCAATATAGGAGCATCATTTCGATGTCATAGAACATATAGAATGACATTTCCTATATCTATATCACACATAATTAGATTAGTACTTCACAGCTTATTTCCACATATCTCCCCAAATGATTGTACTAACTATTGCAGGTATCTCAATAATTTACCACCAGTTTTTGAGAACTTCATCATTGTCCAATTTAATTTTAAGAATGTCCAATTCAGAACCATCGGAACTTGGATCTTCATTCTGCTGTATCTAGTAGCATTTTCCTTTTGCTTTCCTTCCTTTTCAAAACACCTTTTGAGTATATTCACATGGCAGACTTAGCTTTCTTTCTATCTGTCATTCTTATCAAATAATTCAACTCACTCAATTTCCTTTCGATTTGATAAGGCCCACTAAACCTTGCCTTTAAAGGTTCACCTACAACCATAAGTAACACTAACACTATCTCCACTCACAAAATTGCTATTTTTTGATATCATGTCTGCTTCCTGTTCATCATATACTGTGCTCCTGTCAAATGCTGTCTAGCCAACTCACCCACTCTATTTAATCTTACCCTAAAATTTGACACATAGTCCAAATATATGGTCTCTGAACTCTGACTCACCAAATTATCCTCAATTTCAATGGTCCTCGCACCTCACGCCCAAACACTAATTCAAATGGACTGAATTTCATGGATTTATTAGGTGTATCCCTAATTGTAAAAAAGTGCAAATGGAATTCTGTTATCCCAATACTCTGGTTAGTCTGGACTATAAGCCCTCAGCATGGTCTTTAAAGTTTGACACCATCGTTCAAATACTTGCTGCGAATAGAACATTACAGTGCAGTACAGGCCCTTCGGTCCTCGATGTTACGCTGACCTGTGAAACCAACCTGAAGCTCATTTATCCAAACTATTCCATTTTCATCCATATGTTTATCCAATAACTATTTAAATGCCCTTAAGGTTGGCGGGTCTACTACTGTTGCATGCAGGGCATTCCACGACCTCACCCCCCCCAGCTCTCTGCGTAAACAAATGACCTCTGACATCTGTCCTTTATCTATCACCCCTCAATTTAAAGCTATGTCCCCTCGTGATAGCCGTCACCATCCGAGGAAAAAGGCTATCACTGTCCACCCTATCTAACCCTTTGATTATCTTGTATGTCTCAATTAAGTCAAATCTCAACCTTCATCTTTCTAACAAAAACAGCCTCAAGTCCCTCAGCCTTTCCTCAGAAGACCTTCCCTTCATACCACGCAACATCCTAGTAAATCTCCTCTAATACTTTTCCAAAGCTTCCACATCCTTCCTATAATGCAGTGACCAGAACTGTACGCAATACTTCAAGTGCAGCCGCACCAGAAGTTTTGTACAGCTACAGCATGACCTCATGGTTCCAAAATTCAATGCCTCTACCAATAAAAGCTAACACACCGTGTGCTTTCTTAACAATCTTATCAACCTGAGTGGCAACCTTCAGGGATCTATGTATGTGGACACTGAGATCTCTCTGTTCATCTACACTATGAAGAATCTTACCATTAGTCCAATACTCTTTATTCTTGTTGCTCCTTCCAAACTGAATTACCGCACAATTTTCCGCATTAAACTCCTTTTGCCACCTCTCAGCCCAGCTCTGCAGCTTATCAATGTTCCTCTGTAGCCTGCAGAATCCTTCAGCATTATTCACAATCCACCGACCTTAGTGTCATCCACAAATTTACCAACCCATCCTTCTATGCCCTCATCTCCGTCATTTATAAAAATGACAATGAGCAGTGGCCCCAAAACAGATCCCTGTGGTACTCCATTTGTAACTGAACTCCAGAATAAATATTTCCCATAAATCATCACCTTATGTCCTCTTTCAACTAGTCAACTTTTGATCCAAACCACTAAATCACCCTCATTCCCATGCCTCCATATTTTGTGCAACAGTCTACCATGGGGAACCTTATCAAATGCCTTACTGAAATCCATATACACCACATCAACTGCTTTGGCCTCATCCACCTGTTTGGCCACCATCTCAAAGAACTCAATAAGGTTTGTGAGGCATGAACTACCCTTCACAAAACAATGTTGACTATCCCTAGCCACCTTATTCCTCTCTAGATGATTATAAATCCTATCTCTTATAACCTTTTCCAACATTTTACCCACAACTGAAGTGAGGCTCACTGGTCTATAATTTCCATGGTTGTCTCTAATCCCCTTCTTGAACAAGAGGACAACATTTGCTATCTTCCAGTCTTCTGGCACTATTCCTGTAGACAATGACGACATAAGGTCAAAACCAAAGGCTCTGCAATCTCCTCCCTGGCTTCCCACAGAATCCTATCCGGCCCAGGGGACTTACCAATTTTCACTTTTCAGAGTTGCTAACACTTGCTCCTTGCGAACATCAACCCCGCCTATTCTAGTAGCCTGTATCACAGTATTCTCCTCGACAACATTGTCTTTTTCCAGCCTGAATACTGATGAAAAATATTCATTTAGTACTTCCCCTATCTCCTCAGACTCCATGCAAAACTTCCCATTACTATCCTTGATTGGCCCTAATCTCTCTCTCATCATTCTTTTATTCCTGATATACCTATAGAAATCTTTGGGGTTTTCCTTGATCCTACCTGCCAACGACTTCTGATGCCCCTCCGAGCTCTTCTCAGCCCTCTCTTCACTTCTTTCCTGGCTAACTTGTAACTCTCAAGCACCCTAACTGAGTCTTCATGTCTCATCCTAACATAAACCTTCTTCTTCCTCTTGACAAGACATTCAACTTCTTTCATAAACCATGGCTCCCTCGCTTGACCACTTCCCCTCTGCCTGACAGGTACATACTTATTAATGAAACGTAGTAGCTGTTCCTTGAACAAGCTCCACATTTCAATTGTGCCCATCTCCTGCAGTTTCCTTCCCCACCCTATGAATCCTCAATCTTGCCTAATCACATCATAATTGCCTTTCCCTCAGCAATAACTCTTGCCCTGCATTATATACCTATCACTTTCCATCACTAAAGTAAACATAACCGAATTGTGGTTACTGTCACCAAAGTGCTCACCTACCTCCAAATCTAACACCTGGCCAGGTTCATTACTCAGTACCAAGTCCAATGTGGCCTCGCCCCTTGTTGGCCTGTCTACATAATGTGTCAGGAAACCATCCTGCACACATTGGACAAAAACTGATCTAAAGTACTCGAACTATAGTATTTCCTGTCAATATCTGGTAAGTTAAATTACCCTATAACAACTACCCTGTTATTCTAGTTCCTATCCAGAATTATCTTTGCTCTCCTTTCCTCTACATTTCTGCAACTATTTGGAGGCCTAAAAACTTCCCAACAGCGTGACCTCTCCTTTCCTGTTTCTAACCTCAGCCCATACTACCTCAGTAGACAAGTCCTCAAACACCCTTTCTGCTACCGTCATAATGTCCTTGACTAACAATGCCACACCTCCCCCTCTTTTATCACCTTCTCTGTTCTGACTGAAACATCTAAATCCCGGAACCTGCATTAACTATTTCTGCCCTAGCTCTATCCATGTCTCTGAAACAGTCACAACATCGAAGTTCCAGGTACCAACTCATGCTGCAAGTTCATCCACCTTATTCCGGATGCTCCTGGCGTTGAATTAGGTACACTTCAAACCAACTTCCTTCTTGCCGGTGAACACATGCGACCTTGAAACCATATTTCTGACCTCACTACTCTCAACCTCCTGGACACTAGAATGACAATTTAGGTTCCCATTCCCCTGCTGAATTAGGTTAAACTCTCCTGAATAGCATTAGCAAATTCCTCCCCCAACCCCCTACCCACCCCCAGAATATTCATACCTCTCTGGTTCAGGTGTAGACCAACCTGTTTGTAGAGGTCCCAATGAGCCCCAATTATCCAGGTACCCAAAACCCTCCCTCCTGCACCACCCCTGTAGCCACTTGTTCAACTCCTCTCTCTCCCTATTCCTCGTATCACTAGCACGTGCATGGGTAACAAACCAGAAAAAAAACAACTCAGTTTGTTTCAGCACTAAGCTTCTACCCTAGCTCCCTGAATTTCTGCCTTAGATCCCCATCCCTTTTCCTACCTATGGCACTGGTACCTATATGATCCTGGATGGTATGCAGTGGATTTGAATTGCTCTATTCCTAAACTATCCATAACTTCCTTGAATTACTTTGATATAAAATGTAACCCTTGATCTGATTATATCTCTTTGGTAGTCTGCATCTAATGAAAATATTTGAGTAACTCTGCTGCCATCTTTTGACCATGACACTGTGCAATAGAATGGCCTCTTGAGTCCTAGTACACACATGCATTATGGTCAACAAGTACGATTCTCACTTTTTGTTTTTAAGCAGGGATCCTATGCAATCAATTAAGACTCTTGTGAAAAGTTCCTCAAATGCAGAATGGTTATTAAGGGTGCTGGTTTTATCACAATCTGAAGTTTTCCAAATACCCGACATGTATGATATGTCTGCCAAAGTTCAACCACATCCTTATGCAGTCCAGGCCAATAAAAGTTGTATTTTTGCTTGTGCTTTCCTTAATCCCAAATGACCTGCCACTGGTAATTCATATGCTACCCACAACCCCTCCTTTCTAAAATCACCAGTAATACAAGTTGATGAACATCTCCCCATTTTTCATCCGTCTGAATGTGATGGTCTCTCTTTCCTCATCAAGACATCATTTTTAACTTAGTAGCGTTCTGGAATACACTCAGATTCTTCTTCCGTCTCTGATTGTTCATACAACTGCTTTTGTTTTTCGCCTTTCTGTTGTAATTCAGTTAATTTCTCTGAACTAAAAATATCCATTTTGACCTTCACCTGTTCTTATTTTTTCTCAACCATTTGATCAGTCCCTGATAATTGAACTTCAACTTTCTTATCTTTATTCTTTGAGTTCTCCTCCTATTTCCACCTGTGGCTCTGCCAACTTGTTACCACACAGACAGGATATACTTCCTGTAATATCTCAGTTGCCTGATTTTTCCATGACATTTCAACCACAGTAGGCATCAATCCCACCTATGACCCAGCTATATTACCAAGTATAAACTATAATTCTGGAACTGAGAATTTCTCTATTACTCCTACCACCAGTTCACCACTTTTCACCTGACTCTCCATCTGCAGTTTACATGATGGAGCGCTGCTCTTCTCACCACAAATTCCACATATTAGCACTTTTTCTGACAATACTCCTTATAAATTACAAACCTCCTCATTTCTCACCATCAAAAATTGGCTTGCTTCCATATCTCTTAAAATCTAAGTATCATTTCCTGATCCTCCTAGCATGCATGAGAAAACTTTACCCGTTCTTGAAAGAAATCGGGAACTTTCCTTTCAACCATCCCCTGACCAGGTTGTACATTCTGTTGCAATTTTTTTTTAGCTTCCACTGTGCTTTTCTTTACTACTACAACAAAACTAATTGGCTCATTTTGTTTTCCAACATACAACTTCTCAATGCTTTTTCTAAGCCACCAACACTGCAGATTTACGTAGTTTGCTTTATTACAGTAAAAATACCTGAAGCTTTTTACTTCTCTTTCCCCCTCATAGGTTTCATTTTTACCCTGTGGTAAATTATCTTTACTATCTTCAAGGTGATCTCCTTTCCCCTTACCACCTGAGGATTTCTTTTTTCCCCAATTTCTATTCCTCAGATTGAAATTGATGTCAGAAGCCAAACTTTGAATTATGAACCAATGCTGAATCATCTGCCATTTCTGCTGCTAAACTTGCAATCTTAACTGTCTGCTCTTGCATGAGTTCTCATTACTTTAGGAAGTGAATTTTTGAACTGCTCCAAAATAATCGTCTCTCCAAGAATGTTATTTGTTTGATCTATTTTAAATGTCCTTACCCATCTATCAAAATTACTTTGTTTGACCCTTTCATCTCTCTGCATGTTTAACCACATTCCCTCCTTACAGTCCTAAAACGTTATCTGTAGGCTTCTGACACTAGCTCATGTGCACTTAACATGACTATTTTCACCACATCATACCCCCTCCCCCCCCACCGATACTTCCTCTGAGAATGATGCAAATACCTCACTTACTGTACATACCAACTTCGTTTGAATCACTAATACCTGTTTGGCCACCAGCCATTTCATTTCATTTGAATAAGTGGCTAAACAAATAAGAAAAGTGGCTAAACTACAGAGAAATTTTCAGGTGGTAAGGGGAAAGGCGATCGCCTTGAAGATAGTAAAGATAATAGGCTAGTAGGCTACATGAATCCGCAGTGTTGGTGGCTTATAAAAAGCATTGGGAAGACGGATGTTGGAAAACAAAATGAGCCAATGAGTTTTGTTGAAGTAGTAAAGGAAAGCACAGAATGTATAATCTGGTCAAATGAAAAGGGCTTACACATCCTACTTGTCGAACTTGGGCAATGCTTAGACATATTTAAGCAGTTACCCACCAGGCCTCATAACTACTCCACCACGTCCTTAATACTACTCCTACTTGTCACCTTTACCTCCAACATTAGGTCAACTTCGAGTTTTTAGTTCCAACCTCTGAAGTTCAAAAACTCCCTCTTTCTCCCTTTCTCTTGATTTTAATTGTAATTCAAACTGTTTCATTTCCCTTTCATGTTCAAGCTGCTTCATTTACAATTGAATTTTAGCAATTTCCAAAGATTGCGATGGCATTCCAGGCATTTATAAATGCTACATAATTATCTCACCTTTCCTCACAGGCTTAGGCAATACCAACTCCAGCTTGTTTTCCAGTTCCAAAAGCTTTGCCTTGCTCACATTCTGTAAAACTCCCAAGTGACTTCTTCCACTCCCAGGAAACTCTCAGTGACTGGAAAAGCCATTATAACACAAGGCACACCCCGTTTAAGCTAACTAAATGCAACACTCACCATCTTTGAGTTCAACAATGCTAAACCTAGAATTAAAGATTTTGATCACGACACGAGCCCCAGTTTGTTAAGCACAAGACCAAACCCCCTCAAAATATATTGAGAAGATAATGAAACCTTAACTTTTTCTCATTTTAAAGGCAAGTGCCAGGCATTGAGTTCTGGTTACAATTTGATTTGTCAAACTACCGGTCTGTAATCAAAGCACACTTTATTCATTGGTTAAAATACTAAAGAAAGAAATTGGAATAACTTAACACTATTGGAAAACGTAACAGAATAATAGATTATTTAACTTCTAAACAGTAACAGCTCCAATATAGTAACATCCCATAAACACGCCCTTGGCAAATGTAAATTCAGTAAAATAGATTGTCTCACAGGCAATGCTCCAGTCCAGGAGGAAAAAGATCAACAGAAAACTCAGAGAGACAGAGAGTAGTAGGGAGAGATGTACTGCAGATATTATTTCGGAACGCGATTACAAAAAAAATCAGCCGAATTTCAATCTGAAATGAGTCTCAAAACTGGTTTTATGTAGAAGATGCCTGAGTGAAACAACTGCAGGCCAGACGTTGAGTATAAACATTGCAACTATCTAACTTTAGGAAACAAAAGCCTTTGCCTCACAAGTTCTTTGCTTTATGGGCTTTGAAACAGATTGCTCAGCACCTCTGTCTCAACATTTCTGAATTAAAACAAGAGACAAAATACACCTCTTAAAGCCATAATATCATCACACACTGAGAGATAGCTCATTAGCAAAAATCAAGAAAGCTTTAATGGAGACTGCTTCTGACTGTTCTGCAAATGGTATCTGCCTTCTGAGTGGTATCCAAATTATTTTTAGTTTCTTATGGAAGTCCCATGCAGTATCTGATATCAATCTACAAATCTGATTCTTTTCAATTCTAAAACATTGATCTAAGCAGTGGACAGGCCTGCCCATTTCCCACCATTTCCTCATCTGAATAACTACCTAGAACTAAGAGTCCCTGTTTTTGTAGCCAGCTTGTCATCCATTTGGGAATAGTATCTTGTCGCCATATTTTCTCACCTTACTCTTCCAAGTTTTAGGTTATGTGTAAATTTTGATTTGTTTAAATTGTGATGCATAGATTCAAATCTGAACCAGTGACACAGATAAAGAAATGTACTGGTTTTCTACATCATCTTACTATTTCTCTTCTCATTAAGGCAGCATGAGTTTTATTGCCTTATCTTGACATGGTTCAGATAAATCTGTTTTGCACCCATACAATCTCCTCTTCAAAGGCAGCCTCTTTTTCTCTTAATTTTGTTAATGTTTAAGTTCAATTTATCTGGAACAGGCTTGTTCTCAACCTGTGGAAATTCTCCTTTTCCCAATTAAGAACTGCTGCTCGAAATTGTCTTTTCCAAACTGAAACTGAAACTTATGATACTGTGAACGCTGTCATTGACTAATTACAAAATAATGCTATTTAGCCCGTTGAGTCCATGCCAGTTCCCTGTAGAGGAGTTACTCCCATAAATTGTTCGAGTCCTTCAAACTCGTTTCATTCTCAAACATCCATCTAATTTCCTTTAGAAATCTCTGTTCCTTTCCCTGATATTAAGCTATTAAATGTGAAAACTGCAGCATACAAACTCCCCATCTCAACCCACAGTTCCTCCTTTTGGGTTAAAAGCATTAAATTTCTTGCACTCAAATAATTTGCCTATTTTCTCTCAAGCACGCAGAAGAAAAAGTCAAACTTTTCACCCTTGGTCCATGTATTTAAAAAACTTATTTTGGAGAGTGGTACAGTGCTCTCATTGCCTCTGCACATTTGGGAGGGAAGCTCAACATCTGCTTCCCTTGGGACAGAGAGGAGGGAATTGCCGACCGACCGTGGCGCGGCGGATGACTCAGCCAGCGTTGGGGGCGCTAGCGAGCACGGGCTCGGGAGCGGGCGGCCCAGTGCGGTCACGTGAGCCGGAGCTGGTGCTGGAGGAAGCAGCCTCGCTTTGGGGAGAGGGCCACCACCTAGAGAAGGAGCTGAGGGTGAGCAAAGGGAGGTGCCTTGTGTGATGGAGATTTCATTCTCTTCCTAAGACTCGGCCAGCCGTGGAAAAGCCCTCCTCTTCGTCTGAAATCAATAGGGAACTTGTGTCGGCACCATGTCCAGGGCCGTGATGTCCAGCCAGCAGAAGATCGCCGAGAAATTGACAATCCTGAACGACAGGGGGATTGGTATGCTGACTCGAATTTATAACATCAAAAAGGTAGGTCCTTCCTGACCAAGTGCACTGGAGCTGCCTGAGAGACCGAAAAAACGGAACGCATTCATTCCTCAGGCATTGAATGGGTGGGTTTCACTCCCCGACTCATGATTTCATCCAAATTATCGTGTAGATAAATTCACGCACACACCCCGATAGATGCAATGGATATACTCAATGTCTGGCCTGCAGTTGTTTCACTCAGGCGCCTTCTACATAAAACCAGTTTTGAGACTCATTTCAGACTGAAATTCGGCTGATTTTGTTTTTGTCTTCGTGTTCCGAAATAATATATATGTATTTTGTTCATTTTTTTTCTTTGCAGTGCAGTCAGGTAGAAGAGTTGGCATTCGTCTTGGGCGATATTTGTGCCTGTTGCATTCAATGTACTTTTATGCACATTTTCTTTTACATTTTATTGCGTTGGACTGGTTTTTCGTTCGAGTTAAGTTGAAGCGAATGATGCTTAAGTTACTGGTATCAACTGTCAAAACACGGCAGCAAATTTTGTGGCCGTCAGAAATTGTCTCGATCCCTATTTAGTTCGCACCCAAAGAAGCACAAATATGCAGTGTAGTCACAGAACATGAAGGAAGATGTGATGGATTCATTTTGTTGGGCTTTTTCTTTTAATGTTTTGTGGTGAGTAAATGTAAAGTTGTCTTTTTTGAGTATTGATGAATCAAAACACATCAAACAAAATCAGTAAACCATAGGATACTGAAATACACCAAGTTTTTTTTTTATGGCCGGATATATGTGGTTTCTGATTGTTTCACATAGGAAGTGCTACAACATCATGCACAAATTCTGAAACAACTGCTTTGTGGGATGTATATAAGCTTATTAAAATGAAAATTGGTTTGTTTACTTGAGTGGGCGAGTCTTTCACTGGATGAGAATACAGTAGTGTAGTTGCCAATGTTCTAAATTGTGGGATGTGACTGGTTTGATGGATTTTTGGGGGGGGGGGTGGCGGCGGAATAGGATACTGAAGTACGTTTACAATATTGTACTTTAGCAATATTTGTGGCTCTAACGATATATAACATTTTGTGTATAATTCAGCAGTTTAATTATTTCAACCCAAGATCCTGGTACCTTGTCACTTATGGGTCTTTTTGTCAAATGGACCTACACCTTTCATTTTAAAACTGTTTTTCATGCATCAGGATGCATTGGGAGTTGTTATGGTAATGTCATAACTTTTAAATACATTTTAAAATGACTGGTATTTCACTAAATTTCTCTTAATCAGATTGCAAGATTCAGTGCTTTTTTTTTGGTCAAGTGTAATTTATTGAGACAATTTATTCTTTACAGGTATTTGAGCAAAATTTTATTAAACAAAATTTAAAGTCTGATTGGGAGTCACCTGACTTTGACTCCTTGCCTTGTGCTTTCACTATATTGAAATCCTAATCTCTGCATTTTTGCCAAATTGGTTAAGTTTTTTGATATCTTGGCATAATTTAATCTGGGGCTTTTTTTCTAAAGGTTTGAAGTAAATATTTAAGAAAAGCATTCCCCTTCCTTCCTTCTTTCCTTCCTTCCTTCCTTCCTTTTGTTACTCTCTCCCTTGAAAATGTTTTTTAATAACCTCTCCTAGTATGTTTCTGGTTCTTCTCCTCCCAATAGTTGATTCATGGCTCAAACACTCTTGTGTTTCCCTGGTGTTCTGGAATTTATTCATAGTTATATGCTAAAGGATTGTAGAAATGAAATGTGGCAATTTACAAAATTCAAATATTAAAAGAATGGTGATATGTGAAAGCGACTTAGGAATATTACAATTTTCTAGTTGTTATAAGAGTTGTGAGCTTGTTCTTTCCTTTGCACTATCTCTTCCATTCTTGCCAATAGATGATATCTTCAAGAAATAAATGATGTATCTTCATTGATGAATTTTAAAGTTTTCTTTCTCTGTTTTAATTGTTTCTATAGCCAGCACATACTTATGCCTGTTTTCATTTAGCATTCCTAAATTTAAACCAGTTATTCTGTAACTTCTGTTGTCAAATGCTCAATATGGTGTGGAAGATTTAAAAAGTATGACAGTGTATATTAACAATGATACTTTATTATTTGCGTGAGGAAGTATCGGAACTAGGGAAACTGCTACATCAGTTGGGTTGTCTAGAAGAGTTAAGAAATTGAGGTTTTAAATTTGTTATTGCTGAATGGCTCTTGATTTACACTTGCATTTAATTTTCTTATTTACAGTGAGAGATGAGCTTAGAATCTGATATCTTTTTATAGTGCTATGCTCAGTTGTAGTTGTAATTTAAATTGGTTTAAAAATGTTCAGATTCTTGCATGTTATGTAACTAAACAATCTGCGTTGAGCTTAAAATGTAAGGCATTTTGAAGGAACTAACAGTCCTGCTTCAATAAAAATTGAGCATATGCAAAACATCAGGTTTAGTGTAAAAGTGTTGATACTTTGAGGGCTTTGAAGACATTTAGAACTTGAAAATTGGCTTTGCCAGACTAAGCAGACCAGTATATGTGGATGATGGTGAAGATTTGATCTTACGGGAGTTGGGAGGTCATATTGCGGCTGTGCAGGATATTGGTTAGGCAGGAGCAGGAGAATATTGCATGCAGTTCTGGTCTCCTTCCTATCAGAAAGACGTTGTGAAACTTGAACTGCTTCAGAAAAGATTTGCAAAGATTGAAGGATTTGAGCTATAGGGAGAGGCTGAATAGGCTGGGGCTGTTTTCCCTAGAGCATCGGAAGTTGAGGGGTGACCCTATAGAGGTTTATAAAATTATGAGGCATGGATAGGATGAATAGACAGGCTTTTCCCTGGGGTGTGGGAGTCCAGAACTAGAGGGCATCGGTTTAGGACGAGAGGGGAAAGATATAAAAGAAGCCTAAGGGGCAAATTTTTCATGGAGTGTGGTGCGTTTATGGAATGAGCTGCCAGAGGACGTGATGGAGGCTGGTACAATTGCAACATTTAAAAGGCATCTGGGGATGGGTATATGAATAGGAGGGGTTTGGAGGTATGTGGGCCAGGTGCTGGCAGATAGGACTAGATTGGGTTGGGATATCTAGTCAGCATGGAGGTTGGACCAAACTGTCTGTTTCTGTGCTGTACATTTCTATGACTGAGTTTTAGATGAAAGTGAAAATGTGTTGCTGGAAAGGCGCAGCAGGTCAGGCAGCATCCAAGGAGCAGGAGAATCGACGTTTCAGGCATGAACCCTTCTGAAGGAGGGCTCATGCCCGAAACGTCGATTCTCTTGCTCCTTGGATGCTGCCTGACCTGTGCTTTTCCAGCAACACTTTTTCAGCTCTGATCTCCAGCATCTGCAGTCCTCACTTTCTCAGAGTTTTAGATGAACTCAACTTTCAAAGATAAATTGGAAGCTGACCAGTTAAATCCTCATAAGTACTTTCTCTAGATTTTAGCTGCAGAGTGAGTGCAGGTGATGTTACGGTGGTGTAATTAGGTGATCTTAGTGAGTGACTGAATATGGATTCAATCCTGGATGCTCTTAATTTATATGTTTGCCTCCTCAAATAATGCCAACATAAATATTTTGGTTATGTAATTTATGGATAGGGTAGTATCAATAATTATTGGTATTTCTTACAAATTGTATTTTTTTCCAACTGGCAATAAGGAGCACCAAAAAGAATTGTTCAAAATTTGTAAAGCAATGCAGTGTGTCCATTTCTATTGTTAATAATTTTACTCAGTGTTTTGTAAATATTGTCAGCTCTTAGTGACTTTACTCAACATGTTTTGTAAATATCATCATTGTCCGAACATGTAGGCCTCCGAATTGTTCAGGGATGTAGAGGAAAGGATGGCAAAGATGATTCTCGACAGGAGCAAAAGTAGCAGGGTAGTTGTTATGGGGGACTTTAACTTCCCCAATATTGACCAGGAATACTGTAGTTCAAATAGTTTAGTTGGGTCAGTTTTTGTTCAATGTGTGCAGGAGTGTTTTCTGACACAGTATGTAAACAGGCCAACAAGGGGTGATGCCATATTGGATTTGATACTGGGGAATGAAACCGGCCAGTTGTTAGATTTGGAGGTAGGTGAGCAATTTGGCAATAGTGACCACAATACGGTTATGTTTACAATAGCAATGGGCATGGTAAGGTATATATCCAGGGAAAGAGGTATGACTGGGGGAAAGGCAATTATGATGCGATTATGCAAGATTTAGGATGCATAGGATGGGGAAGGAAACTACAAAGGCTGAATACACTTGAAGTGTGGAGCTTATTCAAGGAACAACTACTGCGGGTCCTTGATAAATATATACCTGTCAGGCAGGGAGGTAGTTGTCGAGAGAGGGAGCCATGGTTTACTAAAGAAGTTGAAGCTCTTGACCAAAGAAGGCTTATGTGAGGGATGATGCATGAAGGCTCAGTTAGAGGGCTCGAGAGTTATAAGTTAGCCAGAAAAGATCCGAAGAGAGGGCTAAGAAGAACCAGGAGAGGACATGAGAAGTTGTTGGCAGATAGGATCAAGGAAAACCCTAAGGCCTTCTAAAGGTATATCAGGAATAAAAGAATGACTAGAGTAAGATTAGGGCCAATCAAAGATAGTAATTGGGAGTGTGTGAAACCTGGGGACATGGGGAAGCGCTTAATGAATACTTTTTGTCACTGTTCACTTTGGAAAAGGGCAATTTTAGTGAGAATACGGCAATACATGCTACTAGATGAGATGGGATTGTGGTTGACAAAGAGGAGGTTTTAGCAATTTTGGAAGATCTGAAAATAAGACCCCTAGGCTTGATGAGATTTATCCTCGAATTCTCCGGGAAGCCAGGGAGGAGTTTGCAGAGCATTTGGCTTTGATCTTTATGTCATCATTGTCGACGGAGTAGTGTCAGAAGACTGGAGGATAGCAAATGTTGTTCCCTAGTTTAAGGAGGGGAGGTGGGACAACCCTAGTAATTATAAGCTAGTGAGCCTTATTTCAGTTGTGTGGAAAAGGTTATAAGAGAGAAGCTTTATAATCATCTGGAAAGGAATAATTTGATTAAAGATAGTCGACACGGTTTTGTGAAGGGTAGCCCGTGCCTCACCAACCTTATTGACTTCAAGAAGGTGACAAAACGGGTGGAAGAAGGTAAGGCAGTTGATTTGGTGTATATGGATTTCAGTAAGGCATTTGGTAATGTTCCACACGGTAAGCTGTTGCACAAAATGCGATGTTTCGGGATTGAAGGTGATTTAGCGATTTGGATCAGGAAATTGGCTAGCTGAAAGAATACAGAGGGTGGTGGTTGTTGAGAAATGCTCATCCTAGAGCTCAGTTACCAGTGGTTTGCAGTAAGGATCTGTTTTGGGGCCAATGCGGTTTGTCCTAGTTATAAATGATCTGGGCGTAGAAGGATGGGTTAGTAAACTTGCAGATGACACTAAGGTTAGCAGAGTTTTGGATAGTGCCAAAGGATGTTGTGGGTTACAGAGGGACATAGATAAGATGCAGAGTTGGGCTGAGAAGTGGCAAATGGAGTTTAATGCGGAAAAGTGTGAGGTAGTTCACTTCAGAAGAAGTAACAGGAATGCAGAGTATTGAGCTAATGGTAAAATTCTTGCAGTGTAGATGAACAGAGAACTCTTGGTATCCAGGTGCATAAATCCCTGGAAGTTGCTACCCAGGTTGATAGTGTTGTTCAGAAGGCATATGATGTGTTGGCGTCTGTTGGTAGGGAGATTGAGTTTTGGAGCCATGACGTCGTACTTCAGCCGTACAAGACACTGGTAAGGCTGCACCTGGAGAGTTGCGTATGGTTCTGGTCACTGATTGTGAGAAGGATGTGGAATCTTTGGGAAAAGTTCAGAGAAGCTTTAGTAGGATGTTGCCTGGTATGGAGGGAAGGTCTTATGACGAAGGGGAACTGAGGCTGTTTTCACTGCAGCGAAGAAGGTTGAGAGATGACTTAATTAACACGTATAGGATAATCAGAGGGTTAGATAGAGTGGACAGAGAGAGCCTTTTTCCTTGGTTGATGAAGACTGACACGAGGGGACATAGCTTTAAATTGAGGGGTTATTAGATTTAGGACAGATAACAGGGGTAGTTTCTTCACCGAGTTGGGGCATGAAACAGCCTGTCTGAAATAGTAGTAGACTAGCTGATGTTAAAGGCATTTCAAAGGGCATTGGACATACATATGGATAATAATGGAAATAGTGCACTGGCTCTCAATTTTCCTGTCCAGCTCACTTCCTGTGTCTTTTTATGGCTGAATGTAGCAACCATGTTTTTAAAAAAAAAGGTGTTTACCACGACAGTCATTACAGCATAAGAGGCATTTCAACCCATCAAGTTGTGAAAGAGCTCAGGTTAAATGTGTACCCTAAGTAACATAGTTGTGTTTCTTCAAGAGCCTGAATTTTGATTGTGCTAAGCAGGAAATTTGGAATGAAAAACTTCCTTCTCTGCCAGGTTTGATCTAGGAAGACGAGTTAAATGCTCGTCTGATGTGTCTGCTGAATGGAATGTCAAAACATTTATGAGGAGCCTACCCTTTGAGACATTGGTGGAGAAAGTCAGAAGGATTTGGTTATTGCGAAAAATGTTCATTTAATAATTCTTTAGCTGTAATGTTAATGCTGACAATTGGATTCTCATTACCCTTTACAAGATCATAGGTTTCAGCACAGGGCTGTGAAAATTCATCCAATTGACCAATTCTTCAAACATTCAATAAAATGTAGAATCTTTCAGGCATTTGAAAAAAGAATGCATTGTGCATCTGTGCATAATTGTTTTACATTGGAAACTTCGATTTTGTTCTTAAACAGGATATGGCACTGAATGTAATAAATTCAATAATGTACTGAGTTACTACAGTTGGGTTAAAGGTCAGTCAGTAGAGAATGATGAACTCAGACCTAGATGCTCATAATTGTCATGTTAGTTTTTAATATGTTTGCAATACTATTTGCATTTACCTCTGTAATGGTGCTCTTTTTATGTAGAATTAATTTGACTCTTCCATTTTAAACATTGAAAAATTGAGCAGGTAAAATACCTTTCTCTTTTTAAGTCCATTATCTTTTTTTAGGTGGATTTAAATATCAAATTTGATTTTTCTGTAATTTCACAGTATTGGATTTTTAAACAAATGTTGCTATTCAGATGTCTGATGAAATATAGCCATGGTCAAAATAGTGAATTTAGTACATTCTTGACTTCAGTTTTGAAGAATAACAAATCAACACCCAGGATTTCCTATTCACAAAACTTTGAGATTTGTCTGATAACTTCAACTGAGTACAAAGTCCTTTTGTGAATATTTGATTTACACTAGGATTTGCATTTTTGACTATGCCTGAGGAAATTTGGGCCTGGAAATGGAGCAATTCTAAACATTTTGTAGATAATGAATTAACAATAAACGTAAATAATATCGAGATCATAATTATTGTTTAGTTATGTTACAGCATTGAACTGTGATATTGCATTGAATTAACTTAATTTAAAATTAACTCCTTGTTATTTAGTAGTTCTATGTGATTCTGAAGATATTAAAATTCTAATCTTTTTGTTTATTTAAGCCAAAATGTTTTATTTCCGTGCTTGGGAAAATAATTGGACTCCGGGTGTGAGGTACTCAGAAGCAAAAAAAAAGCGCTGACCACTGTGTTGCTTTTTTTCCCCAGTTGAGATCCGCAGATTCCAGGCTACACAAGGAGATTACAGGCGTCCAAAGATATCTGATCTTACATTTATATCTAAGTTCTGTATTTGCTAACCTACGGTGCATTATTAATGTTTCTGTTGATGGGAATACTAGTTTACTGGGTAATGATGCTTTCTTTTCTAAGTTCTGTCAAGGAATCTGCAGGAGTGTACTGAAGTAATGTTTCCAGAGGCATTCAGGTGATGTGCAGTCAGATAGCCATTTTGTGATGGGCTGGGAGTATTTACAGTTGAAAAGATTATTTTCTTTACCACTTGTTTGTACTGATGTATTTTTTAAATGAAGAGGTGAGGAGGAAAGGGCTGAAAAAGTGTTGCTGGAAAAGCGCAGCAGGTCAGGCAGCATCCAAGGAGCAGGAGAATCGACGTTTCGGGCATGAGCCCTCCTTCAGGAATCCTGACTTGCTGCTCTTTTCCAGCAACACTTTTTCAGCTCTGATCTCCAGCATCTGCAGTCCTCACTTTCTCCGTGAGGAGGAAAGATCTGTATTGCAAGTAGATATGAAAATGTAGAAAGCCACCACCACCATTTTCAATGCCAGTTTGGTTGGGCTTATCACTCAAATGCGATCCCCATGATAATGCTCTACAGTGTAACTGTGGTGTCCTATCCAGGGCACAAGACTGAACAAAGTTTGTAGAGATACTGGATTGCCCAAACACACATTAAACCATCCAATGTCTCCATTTGATTCTCAAGGAATGCAGTGCACTACCTTTTTGAATTTGCTTGGTTGCAGGAGTTGTCATAAACGGCATATGGTTCCACTGCAGGTTTTTGTTCAGATTTATACCCTTATATTTCAGGAGAGGTAAAGACTTTGTGCAGCAAAACTGTTTACCCATAATTGGAAGCTTGTTTCGGGAATGCTCGGCTGTGTCTGCATGCTAGTGGGCCTGTACATTGCACATCAGGGGGCTCAAACCTCCTTTTGAGTTTCTTTTGAAATATTTTAGCCTGAGGTTGACGAGAACCTCCAGCGAATGCCAAACAGATGTCATGTACTACAAGTTCAGCATAACCTCATTGCTGTTGTACTCTGTGACCCTGTTAGTAAAACCTAGGATGCTGTATGGTTTATTAACTGATGTCCATCTGGCCTGCCACTTTGATGTATGCACATGTATCTGCTCCTCTTAAGTATTGATCCCCTTTAATTTATATTGGCTGTTAATGTTCTTCCTACCAAAAATGCATCACCTCACGCATTGCTGCATGGAACTTTACCTGCCACTTACCTGCCCACTCAACCAACTTGTCTGTATTCTTTTGGAGTTCTACACTGTCCTCTTCACAGTTTAGTGCTTCCACATTTTGTCATTTGCAAACTTTGAAATTGACCTCTGTACACTAAGATCAAATTGTTACTATATATCAGGAAAAGCAAAGCTTGCAGGTCCAATGCCTGCCATTGATGCATAGGCTAATGACAATTTTGATGGAATGTACACTGCACAGTTATCACAGAAATCGAAACACCTTCACATCTGAGAGCGATGTTGTGGTCTTTGTGGCACTGCTATTAAAAGTTATTAGATTGAGATCAGATCCAGTGGCCCAAAGCTGGGCATCCATGAGGCACTGACATCAGCAACAGAATGATATTTTACTGCAGGCTCAAGAATTTCAGTATTCTTTGTATTATATAAAAAAACAAGTTTGGGAGGGTCCATCACAAAATCAAACCATATCTAGACATGAAACCTGGCATTTTGTAAGAAAATTTGCTATCTTAAATGGCCAGAACTAGGAGATTGATTAAGCACATTCAAGCTCAACATGTGATATTGTTTTCCTTCAGTGTAATACACTAAGGAAAATAATCAGTGCACCTGAGTTAAGTGAAATAGGTTTAGATTATAACTGCTGCGCGATATATTTACTTATTTGTACAGTAAATTATTAAGTTCAATTATCTCATTACAGCTTAGTGTTTTCATTCAGCCTTTGTTTAATATCATCCTTCTTAGCATGTGGGCATAATTGGCTAGGCTGCCATTAATTGCACATTCATAATTACCTTTGATTATGTGTGGGGGGACACCTTGCTAAACCGATGGGTAGTACAGTGCACAATATTGATCACCTTACTGACTGAAGGATGTAAATGCATTTGGAAGCAGTTCAGAGAAGGAGAAAAAGACTACTCATTGAAATAGGAGTGTGGTCTTATAAGGAAAGATAGAACAAGCTAGGCTTGCATCCACCGTAGAGTTGTCCTGATCAAAACAAACAGATCTTGAGAGGTCTTGATGTGGAGAGGTTATTTTTTCTATGGAAACATTCAGAACTACGGTTCCCTTTTAAAAATCAGTGGTTGCCCATTTGAGAGAGGTGACCCAGCATTTTTTCTGAGGGCTATGAACCCTTGGAACTCTGCTTCCACCATCTTTTCTGGAGGAAAATCCTGGAATAATTTTAAACTTGCAGCTGGATGAATGGTTATAAGGGACAGGTGAGAATGTGAATTTGAGGTTACAATCCGATCATACAAGGTCTTAATGAATAGTGAAGCAGACCTGAAAGGCTAATTCATCCAAATTTACATATACATAAGTAATGGAGTAGCAATGTTGCATGTTGTGAGGCCCCATGAAATGGCAGTGTGGTTGCAAAGTGAGTAGAGGTGTCTGTGGGCAGGTGGATTAAGGAAGAGATAGGAAGGCCATGAACTCAGGGCAAAGTGTAAGGAATTGCGATGGAACCTGAAATCATCCGGGATGAGATCTCCCCATAGCATCTACTTCAGGGGAAAGCAGTTATTGCATAAGAACTGCACTACCATGCTTTGGCAGTGCAAGCCATGAAAGATATAGTCTCAAGGTGGAGGACTTATTGAGCAGGAAGGTGCCAGTAAGAAACATCTTTGTGAGGTGTCTGTCATGGCCGTAATGTTAATGCATTTTTCATTTGATAACCAGCTCGTGGATCTTGAGGCTTTGTTGGATGATGGTATGTTGGTTTTCATCACAATGGGCTGGATTTTCTGACGATCAGTAATCACTGGTCATATTGCTACTACATTCAGACTTGTATGTGAAGAAAAGTCTTCATGTTTCGAGCAGGAGATTCAAGTCATTGCTCCTGCATGAATTCAGAGCATGCCTTCAATCCAAATATGTGCTCACAGTGCTAAATAGTTTGTCAGGTAAGCAATACTGACTGTTTCATAGCAGGGGTTGCTGTGTTTCTTGTCTTTGCTGCTGAACATTTCAGACCCTTAGCCACCTCTTGAAAGGGTAACTACAAAATTAGGGTGTCCGGTGGGTAAGCTGCCATGGTGCAACATAGAAAGGGCGTCATGTACGTGAGTGTGTAGGCTAAGTTGCGGAGGATTAATATTGGGATGTTAACGTCTGGAGGTTGTACAGTTTGGAGTAAGTTGGAATTCCGTTTGATATTTGTCCAGACATTGGACTAGTTCTTAATTGTCTAACTTTTCCTGAGTAACTCTTAAACTGCCCCATTCTGTGATCAAATAAACACTTTAGGTGAGCTGCAGCTGCAGGAGAATTGCCCATCAGTACCTTCAATTTCCCAGGCCGTTCCCTATATGAGTCTGCTATATGAGGAATCCTACAGGGTCTTTACCCACTGCAGAAATGACTATGGTTATTGGAAAGTCTGGGCCTTGAGTTGTTACATACTTTTGTTGAGGTAGCTACGATGATGCCATTGTGTCAACATTGGTTTGTGGTGATTTTGGCAAGTGAGCACATGATCCATGATTTGACAGTAAATCACATTTGAAAGCATAGGATTGTAAGCTCGAGTGTTATAAGTCAATTTGTATTCATTTCAACTTAAACTACGAGCAAGTCTTTGAAGAATGGATATTTCTGTGTCCTGTTAGTTTCTAAATTGTTATGCCTTTCCTTGCAATCATTTCAATTTTATGTTCTTGGAATGTTGTCACTCGGCTGAAAATTAGAGTTTAGTCATACGCAGGCATGTCTTGTTTTCCATTAAAACTATTGGACTAATGTACTTACGATTTTTTTTCAGCTTTCTCAAGACCATTTGTTTAACAGTTGAACAAATGTTTTTCAATGTAGTTTTATATTTTATGTCTTGCTAGTGGTGTAGAAGGGAAAGAGATGCTAAGTACACATGTAAACTTTGCCAAATTAATTTACGATTTCAGAAAGGATCTTTTGCTGGAATTGCAAAGCCACAGTTAGAATAGGAAAATGCAGGATGCTTATGAGAATCACTTCATAGCTAAAGATGTATCTGTGGGAAACGGGATACAATTTTCCTACCATCGGTGCTTATTCTAGGGGAATTTGGAGCTATTCAATAAAAACCTGTTGTATCTGAGCAGAAATAGGTATTTAAACTAGAAAAGAATGTAATTGGAAAAATAAAACTGATAAGGATTAGTCAAAGTAAATTAGGATAATCCCATAGAAAACCATTAAACAAGATGAGATAACGTTAAATTATTACATTAATCTGTGAAATAAAGTGGATATGACTTCAGTATAAAAAGCGGATTGAATGATTTTTCCAGGAATAAGTAACTGTCTACGAAATAAATATAAGAGTTTTGGAAGTAAGATGAGGGAACTGGGAACAATTATTTTCATATTGGTGTTAACAGTTTTAACACAAACTTGGCAGCAAACTGGTCAAACATGAAACCTTGACATTCTTTTTTCATAATCCCTGATATGGCCTCCTTTTAAATTTGATATAACCTAATTCTCATGAAGTGACATAGTAATTTTCTGAACCACTGAAATCTGAGTTGAAGTATGCATATTTAGGATTAGGGAGGTTATGCTGGCACTGTATAAAACACTAGTTGGGCCACAGCTGGAATTTTAAGAGCAGCTCTGAAATCGACATTATAGGAGGGATGTGACAGCACTGAAGAGAGTGCAGAGGACCAATATGTTGCTTGGGCTGGTGGATTTTAGTTATAAAAAGAGATTCACAAGCTAAGGTTGTTTTCCTTTTAAGGAAATTGAGGGGCATACACAGCAGAACTACTTCTCCCCCTTTTGGTGGAGGGATCAGTGACTAGGTGGCATAGATTTAAGGTAAGGAGCAGGAGGCTGAGAGCAGATGTAAGGAACACGTTTTTCTGAGGGTGTTGGAGGTCTGTAACTCTCTACCTGAAAGGGTGATAGAGGCAGAAGCCTTCATAGCATTTAGGTATTTTTGATGTACACTTGCGATACCAAGACTGGATGCTGCCTGAACTGCTGTGCTCGTCCAGCACCACTAATCCAGAATCTGGTTTCCAGCATCTGCAGTCATTGTTTTTACCAAGACATACAAGGCTAATGAGCCAAATGAGAGAATGGGATCTGAATATTAGTTGTGGCTGTTTTAGACTGGTGCATACTCAAGCTGAAAAGCCTTTTTGTGTACTGTAGATGTGTGCTACTCAATGACATAAGTCACACAACATCAGGTTATAGTCCAATAGGTTTCTTTGGAAGCACTAGCTTTCGGAGCACTGCTCATTCATCAGGTGGTTGTGGAGAATAAGATCGTAAGACACAGAATTTATAGCAAAAGTCTACAGTGTGATGTAACTGAAATGATATATTGAAAAAAGACCTGATACCAACATGGTCATTCTAAAAAATGAGACATAACAAACTATCCAGGTCTTTTTGGAGATGGAGTAGCAGCATTAGTAAAACAGTGAAACATGCTTTAGATGTGGCTGATTATAAAACAAAGAAGGGACATGAATACGTTGGCATTTTAGAAAACTGATTGTTATACCAGTAATGCTGACCTTACATTTAGGCAAAGGAAATGGGAAAGATGTACAGCCATATTGAAGAGGGGAATGGAAGTAACTAAATTACTATTCTGTAAGACTTTAATTGTCCAATTATCATTTGGGACAGAACATGACAAGGTGGAATTCATAAAATATACATGGGAGTTTTTCCTTCATGAACTAACACCACCACCTCACCATTCTACATTTCCTGTGTCCTTTCATTTACCCTTAATATTTACTTCCCAGCTTTGGTCTCCCTAATAGCCATAACATCACCCATTAACATTTTTTGTGCTATGAATTTATTTATTTTATTCTCAATGTTATATGCAAGTAAAGAGCCATTAATTTTGCTTTTTTAATATTAAAATTCAGCAGTTATTTTCTACGTCATAGTCCTAGAGTTGTATAGTATGGAAACAGACCTTTCGTCCATGTAGACCAGATATCCTAATTAAATCTAGTCCCATTTGCTAGCATTTGGCTCCTATTCCTGCAAGCCCTTCCTAATCAAAAACCATCCAGATGTCTTTTACTGTTATAATTGTTCCAGCCTCCACCACTTCCTCTGGCAGCTCATTCCATACGCACACCACCCTCTGTTTAAAAAAAGTAGTCCCTTAGGTCCCTTTTAAATCTTCCCCTCACACCTTAACCTATGCCCTCTAGTTTTGGAGTCCCCCACCCTTGAGAAACGACCTTGGCTACTCACCCTATCCATGCCTCTCAGGATTTTATAAATCTCTGTAAGGTCACCCCCTCAGCCTCTGACGCTCCAGGGAACAAAAACCCAGCTTATTCAGCCTCTCCCTATAGCTCAAACCCTCAGTCCTGACAAAATCCTTGTAAATCTTTTCTGAACCCTTTCAAGTTCTACAACATCTTTCCGATAGGAAGGAGACCTGAATTGCATGCAATATCCCAACAGTGGTCGAACCAATGTCCAGTACAGCCACAACATGACCTCCCAACTCCTGTACTCAATACTCTGACCAATAAAGGAAAGCATACAAAATGCCACCTTCACTATCCTGTCTACCTGCGACTCCACTTTCAAGGAGCTATGAACCTGCACTCCAAGGTCTCTTTGTTCAGCAACACTATCTAGGACCTTACCATAAAGTGTATAAGTCCTGCTAAGATTTGCTTTCCCAAAATGCAGCACCTTGCATTTATCTGAATTAAATTCCATCTGTCACTCCTCGGCCCATTTGCCCATCTGTTTAAGTCCTTTTATATTCTGACGTGATCTTTGCTGTCAACTACACCTCCAATTTTGGTTTCATCTTTAAAACTTGCTAACCATACTTCTTATATTCTCATCCAAATCATTTTATATAAATGACGGAAAGCAGTGGACCCAGCACCAATCCTTGTGGCACACCGCTGGTCACAGGCCTCCAGTCTGAAAAACAACCCTCCACCACCATCTTCTACCTTTGTCTTCTAACTTTGAGCCAGTTCTGTATCCAAATGGCTCGTTCTCCCTGTATTTCATGTGATCTAACCTTACGAACCAATGACCATGAGGAACCTTGTCAAGCACTTTATCGAAGTCCATATGGATCACATCCGCCACTCTGCCCTCATCAATCCTCTTTGTTACTTCTTCAAAAAACTCAATCAAGTTGTGAGACACGATTTCCCACACACACAAAGCCATGTTGACTATCCCTAATCAGTCCTTGCCTTTTCAAATACATGTAAATCCTGTCTCTCAGGATTCCCTCCAACATCTTGCCCAGCACAGGCAGGCTAACTGATCTATTGTTCCCTGGCTTGTCCTTACCACTCTTCTGAAATAGTGGCACCACATTAGCCAACCTCCAGTCTTCCGGCACCTCACTTGTGACTATTAGTTATGCAAATATCTCAGCAATGGGCCCAGCAATCACTTCCCCACAGAGCGCCAGGTACACCTGATCAGGTCCTGGGGATTTACCTACCTTGCTGTGTTGTCTTTCATATTAATGAGGATATGCATCAGAGGTGGTTGAGAACAAGATGAGCAGTATTGTATTGAAGAAAAGGATAATTTTTATTGTTAAGCTATTGGGAAGTGCCAGTGCGTAATCAAATAAACCATTAGAGCCTAAGGGAGGTGACATCGGAAATTGATTCTGTAGAAGTCAGGTTTCTATTGAATCTACTTATTTGCTGTGAAAGAGTGGAGAGTCATATTTTTTGATACTGTAGTACCTATTTTTAAAAAGGCAGACAGAGAATGCAGCTGACTAACTCCAGATCAGTTAGATTAACAGTTGTAAGGAAACTATTTCGTTCAAATAATTGAGTATTTGGTAAATTGATTAAATGCCTTTCCTCTGGGGTTGGGAGTTTTTAAAGTCTGTTCAGGAGACTGCACAAGCACACGGTGTGCGAGACCCTGCCCCTAACCCCGTCTAAGACCGCTGCCCCCCTATCCACACACACCCCCCCTCCCCCTCCCCCGGAGCAGCCAGACTCTTTTTATTTCAAAAATATACTTTATTCATAAAGTAATTTGATGGTCTGTACGGTTGGTCATGCCATATATACATAAACATTTGCATGCAGAAATCAGAATTTATCATTTTTATATACAGGTCAGTACATTTATCAATCATATATCCATATGTTTAGCTGAGGTGTCAGCAGAGCCCAAATGACTGTGTAAGCCCCCTGTTCTTCTCAGACAGGCAGATGTTACACGGTGGTCTTTCCCCACCACGTCTTGGCGGCAGCTGCCCCAAACTTCAGCGTGTCCCTCATCACGTAGTCCTGGACCTTGGAATGTGCCAATCTGCAACACTCAGTCGGGGTCAACTCCTTCAGGTGGAAGATCAACAGGTTTCAGACCACCCAGAGAGCGTCCTTCACCGAGTTGATGATCCTCCAGGCATAGTTGATGTTTGTCTCGTTGTGCGTCCTGGGGAACAGGCCGTAGAGCATGGAGTACCGTGTCACGGCGCTGCTTGGGGCAAACCTCGACAAACACTACTGCATTCCTCTCCAGACTTCTTCTGCGTAGGCACATTCCAGAAGGAGGTGCGTGACAGTATCGTCCTCCCCGCAGCCACTTCAAGGGCAGCATGCAGTGTGGCTGAGAGTCCGGGCATGCATAAAGGATCGCACAGGCAGAGCCATTCTCGCTACCAGCCAAGCCATGTCTTGGTGCTTGTTGGAGAGTTCTGGCGATGAGGCATTCTGCCAAATGGCTTTGACAGTCTGCTCAGGGAACCGCTCGATAGGATCCGCCCTCTCCTTTTCCCGAAGGGTCTCAAGGACACTATGTGCTGACCACTTCCTGATGGACTTGTGGTCAAAGAATTTTTTCTTCATAAACTTCTCCATGAAGGACAGGCGACACGGAACGGTCCAACTACTCGGAGCATTTCGTGGCAGCGCGGCCAGGCCCATCCTTCGCAACACCGGGGACAGGTAGAACTTCAGTATGAAGTGACACTTGGTGTTTGTGTACCGGGGATCCACGCACAGCTTTATGCAACCACACACAAAGATCTATATACATCGTGTCCCTTTGGACCCGGTCCATCTTTGATCTTTATATAAACTGGAAGATGGCCCGGGTGACTGCAGCGGCACAGGTTCTGGGAATAGGCCAGATCTGTGCCACGTATAACAGCAATGACAGTGCCTCACACCTGATGACCAGGTTTTTTCCTGCAATGGAGAGAGACCGTAGCTTCCATCTGCCCAGTTTCTGCCTCACTTTGCTGATACGCTCCTCCCAAGACTTGGCGCACGCCCCAGCTCCTCTTCCCCCCCACCACCACCAAAAAAAAAACAAAATACCCAGCACCTTCAGGTGGTCGGTCCTGACGGTGAAGGGGATCGAGGGTTGGTCGGCCTAGTTCTCGAAGAGCATGGCTGCACTCTTGCCTTGGTTTACCTTGGCCCCCATGGCCAATTCAAACTGGTCACATATGCACATGAGTCTGTGCACGGACAACGGATCTGAGCAGAAAATGGCGACGTCATCCATGTGCAAGGAGGCCTTAACCTGCAGGCCCCCACTGCCAGGAATAGTCACTCCTCTCCGGCTCGCATCCTTCCTGATGGACTCAGCAAATGGCTCTATGCAGCACACAAACAAGGCAGGAGAGAGAGAGGCCTGACTTCAGATCTGACTGGAAAGCTATCTGATTCCCACCCATTGATTGCGACTGCACTGACAATGTTGGTGTAGAGCAGCCTGATCCAATTGCTCTGGGGTCAGTGATTCACCCTGATCAAATCTGTGCTGTACTGGTCAGGAAGATCGCTGAGAGTCTCGCACTCCTCAGGGATACGATCGCCTATGTGCAGGACAGAGGGTCGGACACCTGCCTGATCAGCCTGGACCAGGAGAAAGCCTTTGACAGGATATCACACAGGTATATGAGAGATTTACCCCCCCCCACCCCCACCCCCCACCCCCGAGCAGCCAGACAGGACACCAATTACAAAAAGGCTGCTGCTGCCTTTGTGGGATAAGTCTCCAAGTATCGCGCACGCAGCCCCACACACACAACTTTTTCCTGCAACGTTTTGACAGGTTCCACATTTGCCCTGTATAGAACAATGTTGGCGAGATTATCTGGGGAAGGGGGGGGTTTAGGGTATACCCCTCTGTAGAACTTCAGGGAAAGTGTCGGGGGAGGGGTAGAGAGAGAGGGCGGGAGTCATTTGGAGATGGTGCCTGTTTAATCACTGTAAACAAAATCACTGTTGGAAACACATCTTTGATGTAATGTTTCTGTCGGGACCTCAATCTCCTTCGGATAATCTGATATTTGGATAATCGAGGTTCCTCTGTACTTGATTTGGTACTCGACACTGAAAGAAAATGTGGCTTATTTCAAATTAAAATAGCTGCTAAGAGTTGATGTGCAAGAATTTTTAGAGTATATCATGCATTTGTGAATTTAGCATGTAGGTCTTGTATTGAGCATTATTTTCATTATAGAGAAGTCAGCTCTATTTTGAGGGAAACAAAGCTAGGTTCCAAATTGTAATGTTTCTGCAGAATACACAACTTACATGTGGTTCTTGATTTATGAACACCCAACTTATGAGTGCTTATGTTACAAATGAGATTCAAAGATTTGAAGTGAACGTTTGCTCATACTTAGGAAAGGCTATTTTATATTGTACTATATTGTGTTCTGGTTTGTGCACAAATAGATTTGCGAACATAGTCGAGAACCAAACCCATTTGTAACCCAGGAATTGCCTGTAATGAATCCAGACTATTTTGTTACTATCCTCGCAAGGTCAGTGCAATATAGTTCATCAGTTAGTGTTAACTTCAAAAACAGCTCCCCTGTCAATGGAAGTTTTTTTTTAAAAAGAACCTGTCCTTGGGTCAGTTACAAAGGAGATTTAGCAGAGTGGTTTCAGGATGAGGATACTTATAGTTATAAGATTAGGTTGTAGAAGCTGGGTAGTTCTCCATGGAGGAATGGAGATTTAAAGATTTGATCGAGGTGGATTAGATTATGACTGGTTTAGATAAGATATTTTAAAAATTGTATCCGTTAGCTCATAATATATGATCTGGGGTACACCAATATAAGGTTTAGGGCAAGAGTTATGGGATGGATATGGTGCAGGCAAAATTGGAAAAAACCTTGCACATCATATGCTAATGACCTGGGAAATGTGGCTTTTGGATGTAGAGGAATTACATCTGGTAAATATATTGGACAGGTACTTGAGCAAGATTAGTGTACAGGATTAGAAAGTGAATGGGACTGAAGTTCAAGTTTTGCGTGAGGATTTGTAGCTCAGGTGCCAGCTGTTATAGTTGTGGATATGTTCACCAAGCTGGGAGGTTGATTTGCAGACATTTTATTCCTTGTGAAGGTGACAACTTCAGTGCTTTGGAGCCTCCTATGAAAGGCTCCTGTACCGTCTTCTAGAATTTATTTGGTTCCGTTCCTTCTACTTCCAGTTGCTGATTCCAGTTTGTTGTACTGGCCAGTATATTGGGTCCAGGTCGGTGTGTTTTTTGATGGAATCAGTGGATGAGTGCCATGCTTCTAGAAATTCTCTGGCTGTCCTCTGTTTGGTTTGTTCTATGATTATTGTGTTGTCCCAATCGAATTTGTGGTCCTTGTCATCTGTGTATGTGGCTACAGGAGGTTCAAAAGCACTGAAGATGTCGTCTAGAGAGGGGACGAAACACCTGCAAATCACTTCCCAGCTCAGGACTGAAGTGCGTGAAACTAGTTTGTTTAATTTGAGATTAGTGTTGGTCTTTTAAATATAACCAGTGAACTGTAAATGGGCTATTGAACTGAACTGGAATTCTTCTGTTACTTTGTGAAATGAGAATGTTGAGATAACAAAAATTAGCTGGGTTGGGTCGTGTTAGAATAGAATGCTATGCCTATTGATTAGAAATAAGTTCAAAGTATTAGATAATCAGTAAACATCCCATGTTAAAGAATAAATACAGGGCAACAAACAGTGTGTGGCTTGACCTTCTGGATGGCGTTTGGTACTTTACGTTGCCATTATATGTAATGTTGCTGTGGGAGTTTCAGCAGCAGCTTCAACACTGCATCTTTGAGGAAAGTGTATTTTCAACACAGTTTGGGAAATTGAGAAAAAGCTGGTAAGATCCGGAATAAAGATTGAATGCGTGATGAGCCATCCTCACTAATCCACATGCAACACTAGTTTTAAAGAACACGACTAATTATAAGTTTTTCTCCCTATTAAGTTAGGCTTTTTTGTTTCAGTGTACGAAAGTTGCTTTATTGTTTGAAGAGTAAAGCTCTAATAAATGAGACTTTTCAGCAACATCTGGAAATAACTTGTCCTCATTGAATTAATTTAATTTACAGTTTCAAGTTCAGAGGCCTCAAATATTACCAAGTGGCGATTAATTCAAGATTTTAAGATAGTTCAGTACATGCAGGGAGGTATCTTGAAGGTTTTTGTTGTCTTAAGACATTGGCCTTTGATGTCTGTGTGTTTTAATTACTGTGACCATGTGAGTATTTCACAGCAAAATATATTGCAAGCGGACTCTACACATCTTAAGTTGCACTGACTTGCACGTTGATGTGCAATAGTGAAGTAATAATTGATTTAGAAAGATTTGAGCTACTTAGTCTGGATTACAATCAACTTGTACGAGCCTATTTATTAATGTTGCTGCCGTTATCAAGAGGAGTTGGCTGATATCCTCTTGATATCTCAAAGCGGGATGGTATGGAGAATTTTATCTATATTGTGAAGTAATTACAAATGACTTGAATTCACTTATGACGTACTAATCCATTCATAGCCTAAATAATACTATACTAAATCATATCCAAAGTATTACAGCTAAATCTGGGAGACTTCATTACATCCTTGAAGTAAGTCTAAAATAAAAAAAGTCTTGTCTGTGGCTGTTCCCGGAGTGTTTTAAAAATAGATTTTCCAACAGCTTCCTCATCACAGTTTGTATGCTATCTTTCCCTGTTTTTTGCTAAACATTGAAAAGAAATCTCATGGGTAAATGTACTTTTCCATTTTCAGCAGGAAAACAAGTGAAATGACAGACTGTGATTGACTGCCTGAATCTTTCATTTCATTCAAGTATTTGAGAAATAACATTTGTGTCTTTCAATTTCAATTCATCTGCTACTTTGTGTTGGACAGAAGGATGCTGTGGTCAGTTGAGATATTTAGAAGATCAGTTGCAGTCATTGCATTATTTTCTAGAGTTTAACTCTAGAGTCCCTTTATGTTACTGGAAACAGTATGTAACTGTACTTTATCAATATTTTGAATGATGTGTTCCGTCTGATTTTTAATCTGCAGGTTGTCCACTGCAAAACCATAGTGTCAATCAACATGCATTAATATGCCTATAAAACCTACAATCTGTGCCGCTAATGTTCCTGAGAAATTTCAGAATCTCAATTATATAATAGAACTTGATTTAGCTACTCATTAAGTGACTTGTCTATACTGATGCAGAGTTTCTACCAAAGTATCAAATCCAGTACTTTTAGAATTGTACACTACTTTAATATTATTCAGTAAAATATGGTTTTATTGAGCAATCAGAGTTTTAAAGATTTCCATTAACTTGAAGTACATTATTATAAAAAAAAGTCATGTTGTAATCACTTATGTTAAAGACAACTTATGATCAATAAGTCATATATTTTCCAGTATGCGTATGCTAGTTTGTGACATGTATATGTTCACTAACTAAAATTTGATGGTAACTGTTCCTTTCCTTACGCCTTATTGGGATTTCATGTGCTTGCTATATGCTGAGTAATTTAGAGGAAATCCTAATTTCACCATGTCCCCACAATAAATGAACATATTATAGGTTTCCTTAATTTGCACTTTGCCTTGAATCCCAATGGGCTTTTATTTTTATAACCTATTTGTGACTTATGGGACTTATCATCTGCTTTGGTGAAATCCATCTGGCATTGGTGTTGCAATAATGATGATGTAATACTTGAGAAAGATTTGAGCTAATTACTGTCTGGGTTACCAGCAATTTATGCTAGCCTATTTATTAGCATTGCTACTGTTACTGATACACCTATTATGTAAAAATTATCAAGAGTGTAATATTCTCAGAAAGCAGGATGATATGGAAAATTTTTATCCCTGTTTTAATGTCATTATGTAATTACAAATTAGTTAAATTCACTTTTGAAATAGTGATCTATTCACACCCTAAATAATACTATACTAACAATATCAAAAGTATTATAGCTGAATATGGGAGACCTCATTGGACTTTCGAAGTAGCCTAAAATATAAAATGCACTACCCCCATTTGTCCTCCTTACGACTGATTTTTGAGAAGCAATATTGATCAGATGTGATCTTTCATTCATCAATTTGTGTTGACTATCTTTCATTAATCTTTCTAGATGAAAATTTATCCTGCCCCTCAATTTTTTCCACTACCAAGATTAGACAGATTCTTAAGCAATCATACAAATGTTTATTGTACCCCAGTGGTTGACACCACATGTGTAGCCAGATAGGACCAGAAAATGTTGGTCTGAGACTCCAGTGTCTCTTCTCTTGATTCCCTTAACAAGCTACAGTGAATTTCATCCTGCCCTGGGAATTTATCCACTTTTAGAAATGTTCAATCCTTTTGTATCTTCTGCCTCCTGATGTCCATTTCATCGAATGTTTTACAGTCTTTGTCCTTGATTGTCTGTGTTGTCCCTCTATTTTGTGAAAACAGACACAAGCATTCATTAACAATCATATCAACTTACTGTATCTCCACACATAGGACTGATTAGGGACTATAATAGTAACATTTCTTTTCTTTAATTATCCATTTGCAGTTGTTATATTTTTAAAACATCTTTTGGGTTTCCTTTATTTCGCTTGCCACAATTATTCATGCCCTCTCTTTGCTTTCTGAATTTCCTTGACACTTTTTACAATCTGGGTTTTAAACATCGTTAGCCTTCTTTATATTCTCCTTTTAAGCGACGATGTGCCTGTGGATTTAGTCCCACTTCTTGTTCTGAATCTTCACCATCTCTCCTTGAGTACCCCTCATTGATCTGACACTGATTTATCTTTAACAAACTGTTTCCAGTCCACTTGACTAAATCACTTTCTGGTTTTGGTAAAGTTAGCTTTCCCCACTAAGAAATTTTATTAATAGCACGGAACTTTAGCATTATTTAAAAGGAGACTAGAAATTGATGCTTTTAATCTTTTCATTGTCAAATCTAAGATACACAAAACAGACTTAATAGGTTTAAATAAATGTTCACTGTACAGAATGAAGGATTCCTTCACATTTGCTAAAATCATACACCACTACATACTGAAAGTAATAGCAAGTCTGTATTCTGTTTCAACATGATCAACTTATTTGCCAGCTCATCACTCAAATAAGCCATTGACATCTGCACTTTTGACATTATTTTGTGGCAACCTAAGTGCACCACCTGTATCTGAATATGTTCATCAAACTCATGAACCTTTTGGTACATTTGCAATATTTTGGTCTGCAGCTACACTAAAGAATTTCTTGACGGTTAAATAGACTCGATCCTTTACTCAAATTCACCATTAGAATGGAACAGTCAGTTCAATTCCTTAACATATTAGTGAAATCAGAAAATTCTTAGCTTTTATCTACTGAATTGACTACTGATTGATGTACATATTGGGATTTCTACAATTCCACAAATTCCAAGATCAATCTCACTGGCAACCCCCAAGAATAGGACTCCAGCCATCTGCTGACTGTAAACCTGATACTGAGATTGGGCATATCAAAACTATCTTGTGTAATAACAGGTATGCTGAAATCCATCATTTGTATAGTCAGCGTGACTAAGGGGAAGCGTAGGCAGGGATCAAAGGAGGAACGCAGAGGGACTGGTGGTCTTAAGGTGTTTTAATGTAAGAAGTACAGTAGGTAAGGCAGATGAACTGAGAGCTTGGATTAGTCACTGGGAATAACTATTACTATCACTGAGATTTATTTGAGGGAAAGGCATGATTGGCAACTAAATATCCCAGGATAACAATGCTTCAGGTGGGATGGAGAGGGAGGTGAAAGGGGTGGAGGAGTTGCATTACTGGTCAGAGAGGATATCTCAGCTATGCTGAAGGAGGGCAGTATTGAAGACTTGAGCAGTGAGGCAATATGGGCAGAGCTCAGAAATAGGAAGGGTGCTGTGGCAATGTTGGGATTGCACTACAGGCTTTCCAACAGCGAACATGAGATAGATGTATAAATACATCTTTCCATGATTTCCCTATATATGAGCAAAAGGGTGGTGGTGATAGAAGGTTTTAATTTTCCCAAAATTGACTAGGATTCACTTAGTGTTAGAGGTGTGGATGGAGCAGAACTTGTAAGGAGCATCCAAGAGTGTTTTCTCGATCAGTATGTAAATAGTCCAACCTGGGAATGGGCCGTACTGGACCTGGTGTTGGGAAATGAACCTGGCCAGGTGTTTGACGTTTCAGTAGGGGATTACTTTGGGAATAGTGATCACAGTTCCATAAGGTTTAGAATGCTCATGGACAAAGATGAGAGTGGTCCTAAAGGAAGAGTGCTAAATTGGGGGAAGGCCAACTATACCAAAATTTGGCAGATGTTGGGGTTGTAGATTGGGAGCAGCTGTTTGAAGGGAAATCCACATTTGATATGTGGAAGGCTTTTAAAGAGAGGCTGATTATAGTTCAGGCGAGGTATATTCCTATGAAAATGAGGGATAGAAATGGCAGGATTAGGGAACCATGGATGACAGGTGAAATTGTGAGACTGGCTAAGAGGAAAAAGGATATGTACATAAGGTCTAGGCGACTGAGGACAGACAAAGGTTTGGAAGAATATTGGGAAAGTAGGACCAATCTGAAACAAGGAATTAAGAGGGCTAAATGGGGACCTTGAGATATCCTTATAGCACGGTTAAGGGAAACCCTGAAGTCTTCTATTCATATGTAAGGAGCAAGAGAGTAACCAGGGAGAGAGGGTTGGGCCACTGAAGGACAAAGGAGGAAAGATATGAGTCAGAGAACGTAGGTGAGACTCTTAATGAGAACTTAGCATCTGTATTCACGGAGGAGAGGGACATGGCGGGATGTTGAGTTTACGGATAGATGTTGGATTACTCTAAAGTTGACATGAGGGCGGAAATGTTGGGTATTCTAAAGGTATTACGGTGGACAGTCTCCAGGTCCGGATGGGATCTATCCCAGGTTACTGAGGGAAATGAGAGAGGAAATAGCTGGGGCTCTGACATATCTTTGCAGCATCCTTGAACACAAGGTCCCAGAGGACTGGAGAATTGCTAATGTTGTCCCCTTGTTTAAGAAGGATAGCAGGGATAATCCAAGTAATTACAGGCCTGTGAACCTGACGTCACTGATAGGACAGCTGCTGGAGAAGATACGGAGGATCTATTCCCATTTGGAAGAAAATGGGCTTATCGGTGATAGGCAGCATTGTTTTGTGCAGCCAAAGTCATGTCTTACAAACCTAATAAAATTCTTTGAAGTGGTGATTGAGGGAATGAGGTGATTGAGGGGATACAGTTAACATTCTCAGGTTAACTGTAACAATTGGTATCAGCCAGATAATATGTTGAAGGTGTTAGCCCCTCTGTGTTCTGTTGTCTGTGCCATAATGTTTAGTCTGATTCTAATCTAAAAAGTGAGTTAACAGTTCCATAGTTACATGGATTCATGCAGTATTTGAGCAAAGTACAATGTTACTCTGTAAGTACAAATTCACCCCACAAACGTGTGTGTGTCTGGAATAGGAGTTTGTGACTGTCTGTCTGTGAGAGTGAGTGTATATGTGTGTGAGTGTAAAGTGGTCTAAGTCTGTGAGAGCGTGCGTGTGTGTGTGTGTGTGTGTATGTGTCTGGAGTGGGGAGTTGTGGGTGTTTGTGAGAGAGACACCCCCCAGTATTTGTACTTGCGGAGTTGCATTGTACTTTGCTCAAACACTGCATGAATCCATGTAAGACTCTGTTAATGCACTTTTTAGATTAGAATCAGTCTAAACGTTATGGCACAGACAGGGATCAGAGGGCTAACGCCTTCAACATCTTAACATCTTATCTGGGCTGACACCAATTGTTACAGTTAACCTGAGAACGTAACTTTTTTAAAAAAGTTTTGTGATTTATATATGAAAGAAGTGAAACAATCATGGTCATTCTAACAGATGAGAGACTTAACAAACAGTCAAGGTATTTTTCAATGTATAATTTCAGTTACATCACAGTAAAGTTTTGCTATAAATTCTGTGTCTTACAATTGTATACTCCACAACCACCTGATGAAGGAGCAGCACTCTGAAAGCTAGTGCTTCCAATTAAACCTGCTGGACTATAACCTGGTGTTGTGTGATTTGTAATTTTAATTTAACCACTCTCTTCTCTTCAAACATTCCATATGCTGCCCTACTGGTCTGGTTCCCAACCCCCTGCCACACTATTTTAACTCTCCCTAGCACACCTTCCTGCCAGGATGTTGGTTCCCCTCCAGTTTAGGCACAACATGTCCTCCTTGTACTGGTCCCACCTGCCCTGAAAGAGATCCCAATGATCCTGATAGGAGTCCATCCCTTCTACACCAGCTCTTTAGCAGCACATTCAATTGTATTACCTTTGTATTTCTGGCCTCACTGGCATGTAGCACTGTGAATAATCTCAACGTTACAGCCGTTTTTTTTAGAATCCCTACTGTGTGGAAACAGGCCATTTGGCCCAACAAGTCCACATCGACCCTCTGAAGAGTAAACCATCCAGACCCATCCCCTTACCCTATTACTCAATATTTACCCTTGACTAATGCACCTAACCTCCACATCCCTGAACACTGGCAATTTAGCATAGTCAATTTGCCTAACCTGTGCGCCTTTGAACTGTGGGAGGAAACCGGAGCACCCGGAGGAAACCGCACAGACATGAGAATGTGCAAACTCCACACACAGTCACCCGAGGCTGGAATTCAACCCAGGTCCCTGGTGCTGTGAGGCAGCAGTGCTAACCACTGAGCCACCATGCCGCCCCCAAGAGACCAAAGAGGTCTTGCTTTTCAACTTCTCACCTAACTCCCTGAGCTCTCTTTGCAAGACAATTTCTCTCTCTGTATATGTCCTGAGTACTAATGTGGACCATAACCTCTGGCTACTCATTTTTTCTCCCCTCAGATTATCTTGTGCCCTCTTAGAGACATCCTTGATCCAGCACCACATAGGCAACACGCTATCATGGACTCTCACTTTTGATTACTGAAACACCTATCTGTGCTCTGAACTATACAGCCCAATATCACTCCACTTGCCTGCACTTGGACCCTCCCTGCTGTACAACAGGGCCAGTCGTGTCACTGATTTGGCTGCTGCTGTTGGTTTCCCTGAGAGGTCACTCCCTCCAGGAGTATCAAAGGCATTATGTTGGAGAGAGAAGTGGCTATAGGGGACCCCTGCACTGCCAGCCCACACTCGCTCATTCGATTAGACTACTTAGTGTGGGAACAGGCCCTTCGACCCAACAAGTCAACACCGACCTGCCGAAGCACAACCCACCCAGACCCATTCCCCTACATTTACCCCTTCACCTAAACAAGATGGGCAATTTAGCATGGCCAATTCACCTAACCTGCACATTTTTGGATTGTGGGAGGAAACCGGAGCACCCAGAGGAAACCCACACAGACACGGGGAGAATGTGCAAACTCCACGCAGTCAGTCGCCTGAGGAAGGAATTGAACCCGGGTCACTGGCGCTGTGAGGCAGCAGTGCTAACCACTGAGCCACCGTCGTCTTTCTGGTAGCCATCTACCTCTCTTCTGTCAGTGTAGCTGTCACCAGTGGAGTGACCAATTAGCTAAACATGCTGTCCACAACATGCTTAGCCTCATGGGTGCTCCATGTGTAGCTGAACACACTTGCCACAGAGATAGTCAGCAAAGACCTTGGAAGTGTCCCTGATTTCCTACATTGCAGGAGGAGCATTCTACAGGGCTGAGTTTACCTGCTCTTTTATATCGTATGAACTGCAGACAACAATTTAAAGGAGGTAAAAGTGAGGACTGCAGATGCTGGAAACCAGAGTTTAGATTAGAGTGGTGCTGGAAAAGCACAGCAGGTCAGGCAGCATCTGAGGAGCAGGAAAATCGGCGGTTTTTTGCCCAAAACGTCGATTTTCCTGTTCCTCGGATGCTGCCTGACCTTGCTGTGCTTTTCAGCAACAACTTAAAGGAATCACTTACACAATCTTACCCAATACTCATCAAAATCCTACTTCCCACTATCGCTGTTTGTTTATTCCTAACAAACTGTAACGACAAAAGTACTTTATTTTCCTCCTGACACTACTCACTTAGTCTCTAAACCAGTCCCTTTCTGACTAACCCTACTTCCCAGGTATTTATCTGGTAGCTACTGTTGCTGTTCATCCCCAGGTTCACTCTGCCGTGCTGTGCTGCTGCCGCTCTCTTTGTGTAGGCGAAAGGAATTTGTACAAACAGTGCAACTTTTTCAATAGAACAGATCATGGAGACGAACTCCCCTGCATCCCAAAGCAAAATGCTGACCAATCTATCTATCTGTCTGATCTGAGTGTTAACTGTTTTGGTCTAATCTCCAAGCCAGTTAAGACCTAACCAGTCAGCACTTGCTTTTCATTACATACGAAATGGCCTAGCTTTTGTATTTTTCCATAAGTTATCTAAACTTGGCAGAGTTAGCATCACTTTCATCAAAAGTGCTATACAACTAGTACTCTTTACCACGAGTGCAGCTTCATTCATTGAAACAAACTGTCTCCCATCTAGAGTCATAGAGATGTACAGCACGGAAACAGAACCTTCAGTCCAACTCGTCCATGCTGACCAGACATCCCAACCCAATCTAGTCCCACCTGCCAACACCGGGCCCATGTCCTTCCAAACCCTTCCTATTCATATATCTATCCAAATGCCTTTTAAATGTTGCAATTGTACCAGCCTCCTCCACTTCCTCTGGCAGCTCATTCCATACACGTACCACTCTGAGTGAAAACGTTGCCCCTTAGGTCTCTCTCATATCTTTCCCCTCTCACCCTAAACCGATGCCCTCTAGTTCTGGACTCCCCCACCCCAGGGAAAAGACTTTGTCCATTTATCCTATCCTTGCCATTCATAATTTTGTAAACCTCTATAAGGTCACCCCTCAGCCTCTGACGCTCCAGGGAAAACTGCCCCAGCCTGTTCAGCCTCTCCCTATAGCTCAAATCCTCCAACCCTGGCAACATCCTTGTAAATCTTTTCTAAACCCTTTCAAGTTTCACAACGCTCTTCCGATAGGAAGAAGACCAGAATTGCACGCAATATTCCAACAATGGCCTAACCAACATCCTGTACAGCCGCAACATGACCTCCCTTTAGTTGGACTTGCTGCCTTTTGGCTGTAAAAGTTGTTTTGAAAGTGTTCTAAGATTTCATCTCTGCCTTTTACACTAATTCTATCCCATTTAATACTAGCATACTGAAATTTCCATGATTACTATACTATCTTTATTAATTTTGTGGTTTGCCTGCACATTTGTTTTTCATGCTCCCTCTGACAGTTTGGGGGACATATTCCCAGGAGTGTGATAGCTCCTTTTTAATTCAGTTGAGCCCATACAATGTCATAGATCATTTCATAATTGTCTTCCAAAGTTAATTATTTCTTGAACAGAGATTGTGCCCCCTCCTTTTTATATCCCTTTTTTTAATGCTAGCAATCTCTTTTTTTTAAATCTGGAGTTGGGTAGCAAAACATTCAAGAAAGTTTGTGTAGTACAGCAATTAAGTGGGGGTTATATTTGAATTCTTCATGAGCCTGGAATGGTACTTCGGCAAATGCAAACAGGACCTAACAGTGCTTTATGTGGACCTTATGATGGTGAATGGCTAGAACCAGTGGTTTCTTATGCATTCACACATCTTGATTGAATGGAGTCAAGTTATATGTTGGTGATGAAAGAGTTCTGATTTTACTGTGACATGAAAGATGGAGACAAGGATGTGTTTGAGCATGTTGGGAGCTCCTGGTCAAGAGCCAAGTCCAGACCATTGAGGGTACTTGGAAGTAAATTGCAGCAGAGACAGTGAAAATATCATTAGGAGGGAAATGTAGATGCAGAGGTAAAGAAGAAACTGATCATTGTCAAAAATGTTGGCTGTAATTAGCACAAAGGGAAGAGTAAGAACATGAGAGCTGTGTAGATGAAGGGATTGTTGTTGGCATCTTCCCCTCTGAAAGATGAGAGACATGCAAATGACAACCATTTTGAGTGATGTGGCTTCATATGATGCAATTTGTTGACGGCTGAAGGGACCAATCCTCGAGAGGCAGGCTCCATGAAACTGCAACATTGTTTGACATTGGCATCTGTGGACCAGCTGCAGTGGCCACTGGTGGTTGTGGTCATGCCAGCCTATGGCAGTGTCAGCACATTACTCTGTCATCAGCTAGTGGCTTCCATGTGTGACAACTGATATTTAAGATCTTCATCTTGCACTTAGCATTGTCATAGTGGAACTTTGGACAGCTTCCCGGTTATCTGACTCTGGCAAGCTTATTCACTCATGGGATGTCGGCATCAACTGGTTGCCTGTCCCTAGTTGCCCTTGGGAAGGTGGTGAGCTGCTGTAGTCCATCTACTGTAGGTTGATCCACAATGCCTTAGGACGGAAATTCCAGGATAAGTCATATGGTAATACTTGGACATGCAGTTGTTTTCCAACTTGTCGAAGCAAACAAAGCAGTGTTGGAGGAGTGCTGACAAACTTGAGACCTCTGCCTTTTGAGAGGATTGTGGCACTTTTCATTGAGTATGTATCCCTGATTGTACGATAGGCAACAAAAGTTGCCTTCTTTATGGCTGTGAATATGGGAGTTTATATGGAAAGAGCGATTTAAGGGAGAAATTCAGAGGAGAGAGCACAATCACCATTGAATGCTTGCAAAATATCAAGTGACTGCTGGCTGAGATAGAAATTGAAAACGGTATGAGTGAGAAATCACTTGATGTGGGGGCTGAGGGAGGGAAACCTCTGCAAGAGAATTGGTACTGTAGGTATACAGCACAGAAGGGGGATTTTGAAAGGTGGTGAGTGGAGTGGAACACGCCAAGAAGCTCAAAGATGAAGATAGTACCAGTGAGGTTGGAGGACATCAGGCCTGTAAATTTGATAATGGCCACCATAGTGGGTAGGGAAGTTGGTGGAATATATGGCCAAGTGAGGAGGTGTCATTTAAGGAGTCAGTGTCATCAAAACCAGAATGCCAATACAGTCAGCCACAGCTCATCAAAAGCAAACACCTTATTTTCATATTAACGGATATTCTGGAAGCTCATGCAGCGAAGAGTGGTGATAAGTCATCCAATTCCAATTTCAGCCCAGTAACGCTTGGTTTAGAATACCATCAATCGATGCAATAGTTTATCAACTGAGAGATGTCTCCATAACACAGCTACCAGTTTCACATTTGAGTAAGTTTTTAAATGCTTGTAGCAAATATGCTTGATGTATTTTTGATTTAAATCTGAGGTAGGATAATGAACATTAGAAATAGGAGCAGCAGTACACTATTCAGCACTTAAAACCTGCTTTGCCATTCAGTAGGGTTGTGGCTGGTCTGTTTGTTTTAAATTCCACATTTCGTCTACTTCAGACAACTTTTGATTACCCTGCCTAACAACAATCTATCTACTTATCTTTTAAAAGTATTTCAAGACTCCTCTACTGCCTTCTAAAGCTCTGTTTGAGCAAAACACCTCTAATTTTCTCTTGAACCCTCATCCATACTTACCTTTGCTATCTCTATACTCGAATATTTCACTACTCCTGGCCAGCTTCTCATGCCAAGCTTTGTAAAGCTAATGTTGACTATTTATGACCTTGCTGCTCAGGTCATTACTTGAACCAAGTTCTGTTGGTCCATAATCCCTGTGCTTGCAGATCTACAGTTGCTCCTGGATAAACAGTGCTACAGTTTTAAGATTCTTATCCTTGTTTTGAAATCTGTCTGTGACCTTACCCCTCTCTGATATTTGCATTCCTCTTTGTGGTGGTGCTTCCAGCTGCTAAAGCCCAAAGCTTTTGGAGATCCCTCTTTGAGGTTCTCTGCCTTTACTTTTATTTTTCCCTAAAAGGTTGTCCTTAACACTTTTTGACCAAGTTTTGCCATCTGCCACAATTTTTTCTTGTATAACAATGTTAAATTGTACTTTACAAAGTGCAGGATATTGTTAAAAAATTTAATTTTCCATTCTCAACATTTTATTGATGCAAATCTTACAATTTTAATTGGTTACTGATTTGTTTAGTTGCACATGTATTAAAAAATGACTGCTGGTGGATGGGGTAAACCTGAATTCCTTTAGCTGAAAGTGCAATTCTCTGTTTCCACAAGATAACAATCTACTTATTTGCAGTTAGTTCAAATCAATGCACATGTGATTGCCATTTGGTCTTGGTGGTCTGATGCTTTATGACCATAATTGCATCCTGTTATGATTCTGAAATGCCTTCAAAGCAAAAATGTTACTTTTGTCTGTGAATGTAGGCAACCTTAGGCAGGCACAAATGTAAGCAGTACGTTTTGTTACAATTTATATACACATCCTTTGAGCAGTGCTGCTGTAAAAGCATGTACAGTTTACATGAAAGCATGACATTACAGATGTCAAACAGCTCTTTTTATGTCAGTATATGAGAAAGAAAATAAAATATAGTGACCATAAACCACATTATTGTTTGTATGAAACTGCATGTTGTAAGTAACTTGTTCATGTTTGTTATTTTGTATAGTCAAATATTTCTTCAATTACAATATTTAAGGACATTTAGTAAGTTGTACCTAAAGTTTAAAATTATATGAAACATTCATGATGAAATCATGATTGAGGTAAAAAAAAATTGCAGGTTTAAGAAACTGTTAATAGTTTTGTTATTGCAATCCATATTAGACACCATTCAGCATTTCAAAAGGATTGCAAATTATTTTATAACTTTTTCCTTTGCAACTTCAAATTTTCTGCCCAGATTCTGTCATTAATTGTATGTAATGCCTTTATAATTCTATGAATGAGGTCTTGCAGACTTCCTCAGATGTCCTTCATGTTGCCTTTGAAGTGATCTTGCATGCACATTCCTGTCTCTGAATCTGTGGACCGAATTATAATAATTTAGCAATCTATCATCCTGTATGGTGCCAAATTAGTATAAATTTCATAAATTTGACGCTCCACGGCAAAACTGAAGTGCATGCAAGTGCATGTCAGGGAGCTTGCTCTTAAAGTTTTACATGGACAGGCAATGATTTGATCTCTCTATGATTCCTTGTCTTGAATCTCTGCACTTTTTCTGTTTACCACATGTCATTAGGCATTTAAAGTATTGTTCCCTAAACTTTGTGCAGACGCATGTCAGATGTTGGAAACTTGTGTTTTACATGTGTTCTCTTTTTCTGTTACAATGCTTCCACAGCAAGGACAAGTTTGGAAGGTTTGCAAAGCTTTTCACCTTCCCTCTGCTATCAGACCAGTCTCATCACCCATGACTTTTCTCTTTGTGATTCACAACGCGTAGGACATTGAATGAGCCATTCAAAGTCATTGAGTAGAAGGCTAGATAAAATTAACTGTTCGGATTCTTGCTTCATACTTTTAGATTGGGTTACACGCTGTATCTGGTTCCTTCTAATTGTCACATGCATATGCTTCTGCATCCCCTTAGGAATGCCACTGAAACCTTTCATTTCAAAACAGCACCCAACAATGAAAGAAAAAAAAACACCTAATTTCTTGATCAGCAAGGAACTTATTTTCCAAGAGGAAAATGTTTGATGATAGAGCAAAACTTAGAAGTGTGCACTGCTTTAAAATGTTCCCCTATTAACATATTTTAGGGTTAAATTGAGCATGTAAAGCATTCACAAAGCAGTGTGAAAGCAATATGATGTATAAGGTTTGAAGTTTGCAATCTGCCAGTTTTGAATAACCTCTTTTAGTCCCTACCTTAGTAGTGCTTAGATTAAATTATGCATTTTTCTTTTTAAGGAGTGAACCAGTTAACTCTCTGCTATACTACTGTGTTCTATAACACTTCTGTAGCACATCTCTTGTTCTCTATCTCCCATTGCATATTTCAGTTGTGACGATCCCTTGCACTTGCCTATTCATTCTGTCACCTGTTCACTGAAAGCGGTCTTAAAATCCTTAGTTTGCTGGTTGACTGCTCAAACATTTAATTGTTTAGTATTAATGGAAGACTCTCCAAGACATTGTAATGTCTTTTTTTTATTCTTTGTTGTAGGCATGTGGGGATCCAAAGGCGAAACCTTCATACTTAATTGACAAAAACTTGGAATCTGCTGTCAAATACATTGTCAAAAAGTTTCCAGTTGTTGATACTCGCAACAACAGTGTAAGTACTGAACAAGTTTGAATGGATTTATAATATAACTTCCATGACTTATGAAATGTTGATGAAAATTGCAATATACCTGAACTTGAATTGACATTTAGATAATTGATTTAAAGTTTTCATAATTAATTTCAAAATGCACTTCAATGTGCAATTTTCTAAGTACACGTAAGTAGGCTTGTTGTTCAAGATTACATTGAGTAATGCTAAGTACCTGATTTCTGATGGTTACTTGATGTACTGAACATGTAGTAGGTTCTGGGTTTCTTTATTCTGTTTAAATTTATTTTTCTTCGTTTCAAAAATGTGACAAAACTCAATTAAACTTTTTTTTTGGAGAAATATTCAGCTGACCTGGTAGCATCAATGGAGAGAGAAACTGAATTAAAATTTTGATTTGAATATAACCTCTTCTTGTCACCTATGTAAACTCTGTCTTTAGAGTTTTGAAGCAGAGTCATGCTTGACTCAAAGCTTCAACTTTGTTTCTCTCCCACAGGTACTACCATAGCTGCTGAGGATTCCAAACATCTGCAGTACTTTGCATTTATTTCAGAATCTTGGATGTTAATTTAAAAGAATTTTTCCATTCCACACCCGATTTCAATTTTATCTTTCTCACTTAATAATCTTGAACAGAATTGCAATTGGAAATTCAAGCCATTGGGTTTAAGTCCCTAAGGCCGTGTAGGATTGTTTTGGACTGAGGAATATATTGTCACCTTTGTGGGTTTGATGGGGTGGGGGACTATGGTAGAGACGGTTGGATCGGTTTAAAATGATTGTTGTCTATTTAGACTGGAACGTTGTTCATCAAGAATCTTACCTTTTATCTTGTAAAAGATTTTTTCTTATGTCACATTTAAAGTATGAAAGATTTGTATTTCATATTTACAGAAAAAATATCTTTGATATATTTAGGGCACCTCAGTATAATTTACAGCTAATTAAAATGACTTGAGTGTTGCAGTTCTAAAATAGGAAATTGGAGTTTATGGGGCTAATAAATTAAGCATTCAATTAGGATGAGCAAATGGACAGAAAACAGTCAAAATTAATGGGTTGTTGTCAGGCCGTAACTAGGTTGGTGTCACAAGGATCATTGCTAGAGCTTCAGCAATTTAAGGAGTGTAATCTGTCCACGTTTGATTATTACAAAGCTACTTCGTAAGTTATGCAAAGGGTTATAGACAGGTTATAAATCAGAAAGAGCAAATGGAATGTAGTGTGAGGATGTTTGGGAGGGAAGAATTGAAATAAAGCAGAGTTTTAAGTGATGAAAGACTGGGAACAATGGCATTCAGAGGTATAAGTTTATTTTTACACAAACCACTAAAAGTTAGCATTCAGGTACAGCAAGAATTATAAAGCTATGAAAGCATTTGTTTTTCTTTCAGAAGAATTGGGTATAGTAGTGAAGAACTTTGACTGCAGCTTTGTAAGGCCTAAATGAGACCGCACTTGAAGTACTGCATATACTTTTGGTTTCTTTCCATCCAGAAGGATGTCCTTGCTATGAACAGGGTGCAGTAGAGGTTCATGAGGTTCAATGTGGGGTTTGTCTTACAGGAAGTGATTTGATAGATTCAGCCCAATAGTCCATTTCATTTCAAATAGTTAGGGTTGGTGTGATTGAATCATAAAATTCTTCAGGGGCTATAGAGAATGCTTCCTCTGACTGAGTAGTGTAGAACTAGGGTCACCCCTCCAATTAAGGGGGTAGTAGTTTGTGACTGAGATGAGAGGAAACTTCTTCAGTCATCAAGTTGTGGATCTTTTAGGATTCTCTCCTCTTGAAAGTTTTGATCGTCTGTTATTAAGTATACTTGAGAAAAGAAATTTATGTTTGAGATATGAGTATGATTTGACTAATGACTTAGGCGATACTTTTGGATTAGGGAGTATGCAATTGCTTTCGGATAAAATGAAATGGGTGTAGTCACAGTGATTTGTTCTGAATTGTGCAGACAGCAAAACTGGAAAGATAGACTTTTAAAGATTAAAGAAGGGCCTGGGTTGTTGGAAAGAAATACAAGGTGCTCTCACTTATCGACAATGGTAAAAACATCTGTAGTAACAGTGGATAGACTCTGAGTCTCCAAATTTGCAGAAAGCTGTGAAGAATTTCAGAATGTAAATAGTCATACTTGATTTAATGGCAAAAGCCCTTCACCAGGAATACAGGCAGAGTGCCTGAAGGGTGGAGAGATACAGGCACTCTGCCTGAATTCATGATGAAGGGCTTTTGCCCGAAACATCAATTTTACTGCTCCTCGGATGCTGCCTGAACTGCTGTGCTTTTCCAGCACCACTCTACTCCAGAATCAGCATCTTCAGTCATTGTTTTTACATACTTGATTTAATTTCAAGGTAGAATAGAGTTGACGTCCAACAGGTAATCAGTATTTCCAGCTGGATGGAAGGCCCATGTGAATCATGTTGCCAAGGAAATCTGCTTTCAGAGGGGAAAGGTTTTTCACAAAACCAAACAATTGACGTGGCACAGAGGAGGCCATTCAGCTGACTATGCCAGCCCTTTATGAAATATGTGAAATACTCATCTGGGTGAAAATCTGCGAGGATCTGTGAGAAAAAGAAAGCAGTTCAAGATTGTAAATTTGTGTGATGCATCTCCAGAATGTGGATGAGAGCCTATACTTGGCTTCAGTTTGTGAGAATTTAAGACCAAGTTGGAAGATTTGCCTCACTTGAGCTAGACAGAAAGGATCTTCAGGAAAGGCCTTGCTCTGATGGATGGCTCTGTGGTTAAAGGATAACAGGCTAGGATGGGAAAATAACAGAAGCAAACCCTTGGGAGCTCAGCATCACTTTGGCAGAGTTCCAAGACAATTGAATCTACTTAAGGAGTAGTGTAAACTATAACCATTGTGTGGGATTTTTGATTGTGATAAATGTAAAAGGGAAAAGATTGTTCTGTGGCTTCTGTGGTTGCCAAAAAAAGTGTTTAGTCAGTTTTACTTTTAGTTCAGATTTGATGGTAAAAGACTTCAAAATCAAAGCTTCTCATCCTATCAGCTGGATGTTTGATTTTTTTCACCTTCCCAAGCAATTGGTCTTTAGGCGATTGTGACAATGTTTCTTACATTCTTAGTAAATGTGACAACCAACTACATACACTAAGCTTCCACAGACTGCAATGAGATAATGACCAGATGAACTTTTTTAAGTGATTGAGAGGTAAATGCAACTCTGTTTTAAGGAAACTGTGATTTACTTGAGAGGACAATTGGAGCCAATAAAGTTTAAAGATTTATTGGATAAGTAGTGGTTTCAAAGTGCAGCACCCACGTCCCAATATTAGTTTAGATTTTGCGCTCTGAATTGGGACTTGAAGTTAGAACCTTGAGTTAGAGGCAGGAGTACTACTGATTGATCTATATCTGAGACACAGATTAGCAATAGATCTGATTGATTTCTGGAAGGAATCATTATGAATTGCATGATTGCACAGATCTGCACATAACTGAAGTTTAAGTTGTGCGCTGATACATTTCGAATTTTTATCCCAAATGTTGAGAAAATGATTGCTACTGATCCACTCGGCATTCTTTCATAAATAAAAACACAACGCTTGAAATACTCACCAGGTCTGGAAGCATCTTTGAAGAGAAAATATGTTAAAATGTCAACTCAATGTACATTTATTTGTTCTGAGAGGTTAGAAATACATAACTTAAAAGCAGGTGAAATGAGCAAAAGTGGGAAAATAACAAAATGGAGGGGCAACAGATTAGAAGACAGGAATAATTTAAATTACAGGATTTGCAGCGACTGGGCCAAAGCAAATTGATAGTGAGACAAGTAACCAAACATATCATGTATCTAGAAGATATAACGAGCAAAGGAGCAATCTCACTTGTTGCCATTTTGAAAATCTAGCCCCTAAGACTTAAGAACAGGAATAGACTATTTGGTTCTTTCTTCTTTTTGGAAGGAAATAAATGTGCAAGAGTTATGTGGATAAAGTGGAGAAAAGTGACTGAGTACTGCTGGAAAATATTTTGTTGAAACTGTTTATCTTGCATTCATCAGGGTAATTTGCAAGAAATTACAAATTTGAAGGAAAACACCATTTACACAGTGTGAGAGGAGTCTGTTGATTGGTTGGCATGTGAACTTTGATTGCTATGGAGAATAACTAAGTAATGCACAGCTGCCAGTTAAATGCCAGTTTTGCTAAAATTATAAATAGGGCAATATGCCTCCTTGGTCAAGGCATTGTTCCAGGAAATGAACCACAGAATAATTGTCACCTATTCTCTTGCAATGAAACAGGTTTATTATGTGTATATTTTTGCAAAGAATGAAGTCCTATATACTAACATGCAGCTTCCAGTATACTTAATTGAACCATACTGACAACCAGTTTAGAGCTGTCAACATAATTCTCAGCATATTCAAGAGTACACAGCAATTTAATGTTAGAAGTGTGCCATGTTTTGCAAGTACAGGCAGTTTGGGATACGGTAGGTATTTTGGTGGCCGCAAATAGCGGAAGGGATATGTTACAACAAAAATAGAAATTGCTGGTGAAACTCACCAGGTTTGGTGGATAGCAGAGTTAAATGTTTTGAGTCCAGTGACACTTAATCAGAAGAAATATGTTGCTTGATGTGATGCACTGGTCTTTGGGATGTACAACCTACATACCTTAGAGCACACCAACACTGAAATTCACATGCCACATTACTCTTCTGTGTGATTGGTAGCACATCTTTTTAGTTTGACAGGAGCATTGTGTAATGGCAATCACCACTTGTCTTGCAAATGGATAGTAGCAGCCTGAAATGGCTGGCTTCAGTTGTGGCTCATTTGGTTAGAGATACCTTGCGCTTCAAGATAGACTGAGTAATTTTAAGAATGGAAAGTTTAAAAAAAAAAGCTCAGTTTAACAGCACTATGCATGACCAAATAGATGGTGTTGCCAACAGGACTGCCACTCAGACCAAAGCTGAGACTGTACTATGTACAGTTTTGGTCCGTTTATTGAAGCAAAAATAGAATTACTTCAATAGTTCAGAAAAGATTACTCCACTCCTGCCTGGGATGAAGGGCTTATCTGCTAAAGAAAAGTTGATCCTATACCCGTTGGAGTTTAGATGAATAAGGTGAAACATCCAAGATTTTGAAGCAAACAAAACAAAATACTGTGGATGCTGGAGATCTGAAACAAAAACAAAGTGCTGGAGAAAATCAGCAATCCTGGAAGCATCAGAGGAGAGGAAAACCATTAACATTTCTAGACCAGTGATCCTTCGGCAGAACTGAAGCAGCTGGGAAAAGACCCTAAACCTATGCCCTGTAGTTCTGGACTCCTCCCACCCCAGGGTGTCTATTTATCCCATCTATGCCCCTCACGATTTTATGAACTTCAGTAAGGTCACCCCTCAGCATCTGCCGCTCCAAGGAAAACAGCCCAGCCTATTCGGCCTCTCCTTTTTATGCTTTAACCCTCCAACCCTGATCATATCTTTGTACATATTTTCTGAACACTTTGAAGTTTCACAACATCCTTCCTGTAGTGGAGAAACCATAATTGCGCACACTATTCTGAAGGTCTTTGTCAAATCCATAAAAGCAGCATCTACTGCATTTCCTTAATCAAATGTCTTTGTTTACGTCATCAAATAACATAATTTAATTATGTTGTTCAAGTGTGATTATCTGTTTACAGATTCATTTTGGAACTCCTTAATTAATTTGCACACCTCTGAGGGCCTATTGATTCTTGTTCCCGCATTCCCAATGTAATGTTTATAAAACTTTATAACCACTAATGTTCGACTGGCTCACCTATAGTTAGTCACACGCTAATATGCTTTTTTTTGTTTCAGGGTGTCACATTTGCCACTCTCCTATTTCCCTCTATAGAAAGGTTATTGTCCGTCCCTTTGGTGTTTCCAGAATTAAACCTCCCTCTACAGGCCTTCCACATTCTATCATCTGAAAAAATTGAATTCATCCAAAACTTTGCATATGTGCTAACTTGCACCATGACCTGTTCACCCATTATTCATACTTCGTTTAGAAATCTGGTGATTTACCTGCTTCCGCTGAATTTTTGCCCTATCCATTACCTCTATGATTTCTGTTTCTATCAATATTTTGTCAGAATCCCCCTTCCTCAGTCAACACTGAAAGAAAGTACTGATTTAGGATTCTTGACTTGTCTTGGACTTTTAGGTTACCATCACGTACTTTGTTCCTAATTGGACCCTTGCATCCTCTTTATATGGCTTGGTGTTTACATGCTGTTAGATTTTTGGGTATCCGTTTATGTTGATTGCCATTGTATTCTCATTCACTGTCAGTCTTATATCTTTGAACTTACAATTTCCATTTCTGTCTGTCCAATTGCAGCTAGAGAATCACCTACAATGTCTTTTTTTTACCCCCAACAGTCCTACTGGTGCTCCTCTAGGATCTAACCTCTATCTTCCTCTTGTCTCATCTACATGCAGCCCTGAGCCAACATCGTCCAGAAACCTGTCAGTTTTCCTTGTAAACTGATTACATTCAGTTCTACCTCACCACCACTGTTCATCACTTCCCCACTGTATCTAACTTGGTAGACTATTTCTCTGACATACAAAACTTGATCTGAAGTTTCTTCTACCTCAATAACGGGAAGACAGGAGCTATTACCTTAATGCTGTAACTTCAATCACTTTACTGGCAACTGAATCCATCATTTTCTCTGACCGTTACCTTAAACTAAACCAGACTGTGAGTAACCTTGGTTTCATATTTGAACCCAATATAATCTATTGAACACAGAATTGTGCAATCATTAAAACTACTTCCCCGAGTTTCATTGTCTGAGTCCATCCTTGTCTCAGCATGTTTGCTGAAACCGACTTCCGTCCCTTTGGTCCCTCTAGAATTACCTCTTTTAACCCACCCCCTGCATGTCTTACACATTCTATTCTCTTGAAAATTTGAGTTCATTCAAAACTTTGCATATGTGCTAACTCCCACTGTGAATTGTTCACCCATTGTTCATGCTCATTGCCCTTCCTTGGCTTTTGATTTAACAACACTTGCAGTTTAAAATTATTGAACTTTGTTTTCAGGTTCCTCATGTCCTCACTGCTCTCTATCTCTGCTGTATCCTCCAGTCCTGTAACACTCTAGAACATCCATACTTCAGTTTTGACATCCTGACTGTGTCAAATTTTGATCACTTCACTGTTAGTGGCTGTCAAAACTTTAAGGTGTAGAATTCATTAGTCTTGAGAAATCACTACAGGAGTTCCTCTGGGTAATGTCCCAAGTCTAACTGTCTTCAGCTGCTTCATCAATAACCTTCCCTCCATTCTTGGGTCAGAAGTGAGGAATGTCTCACGATGATCAGACACTGAAGCAGTCCATCTTTCCTTGCAGCTAGACCTGTGCAATAGTGAGTTTGGGCTGATGTGGCGCAATGCTATTGGCAACCTAAGTACCAGACTATGACCATCTTCAAAGGCAAACATCTAACCAACACAATTTGATGTTCACTGGCATTACCATTGGTGAATTCCTTACTGGCAATGTCTGGGGTTTCTATTAACTAAAAAGTGAACTGCTTTAGCTATATAAATACTGTGGGTACAAGAGCAAATGAGAGTTCTGTTCAAGTAATTCAGCTCAAGACTCCCTAAAGTCTGCACATGATCTACAAGGTAAAGTCAGGAGTGTGATGGAATACTTTTCACTTGCTTGATTAAGTACAGCCCCATCAATACTCAAGATACTTGTCACCATCGAGCACAAAACATCCTACTTGATTGGCACACCATCCACCTTCAACATTCACTCCCTCCACCACCGAGACATAGTGGGGACAGTGTGTACATCTACAAGCTGTATTCCAGCAACAAAACAAGGATCCTTCAAAAACCCTTTCAAACATGTGATCTTTTTCACCTGGAAGGCCAAAGGTAGTAGATACGTTGGAACACCAGTGCATACAATTTCCCTCCAAGCTGTACACCATCCTGATTTGGGACAATTTTGCTGTTTCTTCACTGTCACATCAAAATCCTGAACTTGATGCCGAACAGCACCGCAGGTATACCTGTATTGCGTAGAATGCATGTTTTCAAGAAGGCAGCTTACCAGCAGCATCTCCAGGATTGTTATTGATGAGCAATGAACATCACACTAGTAAGTGGTGTTCACATGTTTTCAAAATATATTAGAGTGTTAACAAAAGCAATCCAATGGAGACTGGCAAATTGGACCTAAAATTGGCTTTGTGGCAAGGGCCAAGGGTAATGTTGGTGCTCTTTCCCCACTGAAAGTCTGTTAATGCTGAGTCACACAGACCTCACTATTCAGTCTCTTTTTCTGCAGTTAATTATTTAGACCCAAGTAGGGCACATGACAGAGAACCTTGGAACAGAAATAAAAGCGAACTCTGTATTTAGCAGGAAGAATGCTTTTGACTGCGGAAAACAATTGATGATCTGGTTTATTGGTCAGAAAAGTAGAAAAGCACATCTTGGGAATTGTAACAAGGCAAAGGAATATTAAGTGAATGGAAGCACACTAAATGTGATCGAACAGGTTGATGAGTTGAATGATGTGGTATATGGCATGCTTTTCACATTAACAGGGACACAGAATACAAGTGCATAGAGTTAATGTTACTGTTTTCAATACTAGACTACAATTTGGGTACGGCATACAATTCTGATCCCTACTTTTTTTATTAAAATACCTTTTGTGTTGGAGATTTAGCCCGGAGTAGCAAACTTGAACTTTGCAAGGTCTGAAGAAGGATCACTGGACTTGAAAGGTTTAGATGCTGCTAAACTTGAAGCTTTCCAGCAATTTCTGTTTTTGTTCCAGAATAAGCATTTTCATTTATGTGATGCTTTCAAAATAAGACTAACATCATCAGGCTTTTGAAATGAAAATTTAAATAGGGAACACTACCTTGAAACACAGTGGGAGGAATTTGGACATTCACATAACCATAGTCCATGAGATGGGTTTTGAGCAGATCTTTAAAGCTAGGAGAGAAGTGGAGAAGTGTTGAATTTTTCAGAAAGTAAGAGACAGTTGAAAGTTGTGCCACTAATATTGGGGTGAATGTCGAGCAACTATACAAAAGAGCAAAGTCTGAACAGTGAGGAGAATTCATCAAACTGTGGATGGGATGAATTTGTGGAGGGATTTGAAAATAGGGACTGAGGAATTCAAATTATATATTCTCGTGCTTCAAGCACTTTTATGTGAGGATGGTCACTGCACTTGAGCAGGATAGAATTTAGGTAGTTTAGAGTTTGTGTTGGAAGAATTTGAGACCTGCAAATGTGACGTTAGCCTAATAGCTAAGAGGCAATGCAAGTGTGCGTTAGGACAGTAAAGTGTGGAAACAGGTGCTGTAATAAAGATGGGATTATGTCTCTTTGGTATTAAAAATATGAGGATTGAAGCTCAGCTCTAGATTGAACAGGACTTGAAGGAATTCAACAATATATTTATTAACAAATGACCAAAGGAAGATTGTATCATTAGTCGGGGAGCAACATTTAGTGTGGGAACTGAAAACAGATTTATGTCTTTGTCAGGAAGTTCTTAATTATCCATGACTTGATGACTCGCCGACATCTTGTGGATGATTATGAATTTAAGAAAGGTGGTTGTCTGTCAAACTGGGCATTGACAGCAAATGGAAGATGACCTCTGCATCTCTGTAATAATAACTAGATGAAACTTAAACTTTCATCCCATCCTTGGAAGACTTGAAGTGACAGACTGAAGATAAGAAGAAATTAGTTCTAGATGTTCTAGATACTTAGTGTGGATTTTGACTCTGAGGCTGAAGTCCACAACAATAAAATTGGAATGGTAGGCAGAGAAAGTATGAAGAGTTGGAAAGTCTTTTGTGATTGGCTTTTGCCTGAAACATCGATTTCGAAGCTCCTTGGACACTGCCTGAACTGTGCTCTTCCAGCACCACTAATCCAGAATCTGGTTTCCAGCATCTGCAGTCATTGCTTTTACCACCATGCTGTTGGAAAGCCCGCATTGAATGTGTGTTGATTTTCTACATTGACCCAAGTGGTGTACTGTCTTGAGAGATTACAAGTTGTAGTCATTGTATGTTCTGCTGTGGTACATATTAGTTCATGGACAACCGGCTTTGGGTACTAGCTCTGTCTTTACTCCTTCCCATTCAGCATGCTGATAGTGCTATGTTATATGATGGATTCTGTCCTTGCTGAGAAGGTGGCAGTGAATTGCCACCCTGAAAACTGCTGTCCTTGTGTAGACGCATTCATACTGCTGTCAGGGAGGACGTTCAGGATTTTGAATCAGACGCTGAAGAAATAATTGTAGATACTTCCAAGTCAAGATCATGTGTAACTGAGAGGGGAACTTGCAAATGGTAATGTTCTCAAACAGTCGATGAGCTTTGTTCTTCTTGGTAGGAGAGGTCACCTATTTGAAAGGCAATGTCAAAGGACCCTTGGTTGGTTGCTGCAATGTGGATAGTACATTCTGCTGCCACTCTGCTTAAGCGGTGGACAGAGTAAAAGTTCAGAGGATTCCAGTAACACTCAGTCTCTGACCTGCTCTTGTGGTCTCTGTATTTGCATGGCAAGTCCAGCTAAGTTTCTGATCAATGGTTAACTCCCAGAATGTTAGATGGTTCAGCAATGCTCATACCCTTGAATATCAAGGGGAGATGGATGCGTCTTTTTTTTTGTTGAGTCCTTGCCTCGTATTATGTGGTACAGATGTTACTTGCTAGTTATCAGTTGCATTCTGAATGTTGTCCTGTTTACCAGTTCTTTTGACAATGCTGTTTTGGACAGATGTATCTGTAATCAATGCTGTCCCTTGGTCGATAAGTTAGTGCTTCGCCACAGGGTAAAAAGTAATTTTGGAGGAACTAAGGGTAGTAGCAATATTCTTGCATTTGTGCGGAGGCAGATGACACTTAAATGACCATCACCAAGAATATCTGTCACTAAACCTCTGATAATTCCCCTATGTTGCTCACTGTACATTTGTTTGAAACTATGAAGTGGCTTAGGAAGCTTTACTCTAAATTGCTACATAAACAAAAGTTGTTGCTGATGACCATGCACTTAAAGGATCACAAATGTTTTATCTCCACCATTATGGCTGCTGGTTGACAAAGTTAGGGCATTCCACAGTGTCACCAAGTGGCTGAATCTGACCACTACATCCAGATTACAAATTTTTCAGTTTTAACCCTTTATATTTTGTAGCTGATTATAATAGAGCTAACTTAGTGACATTTGAAGTAGGAAAAACCCTTGCTACCACTTAGAAGCATGGAATTTGCAATGTGAGATTTTCCAATTTAAAAATTGGGCTTCTTGATGTGTTTTAAAATCGAATTTTACCACCACCTCAGTGATTTTAATATTAAGTAAGTTTTCTCTCTCTTTCCCAAACCTTCTCCAGCCTGCAAATGTTTGTTTGTTGTTGCCCTGAAGTACAGTGCTGAGAGAACAAGCATCTAGTATAATCAGAGGCAATGACAAGAAGTCAGCAGCAAATGTGACAGCATTTTGTCTGTCTGTCTGTCTCTCTCTCTCTCTCTCTCTCTCTCTCTCTCAAGTGTTAGAGACTTTGTGCTTCCGTGATTCTATGATACATGAGAAGCATTATAATGCAAATCCATATATGTCTGGAATTACACTATACTAAAAATTGCAATATTTTCAGTATTAAACATGAAGTATTTCAGGTGTCACAATAGCGTTTTCATTGAATGGTAGAGTCCCAGTGTATTTAAAAGGGTGGTTCCTCCATTTTATAATTTACTGTGAGATTGAATTTTCAGTCATTAGTGGTGGTGTCTCAGAACTGAAGATGTCATCTGTCAAGCTAAGCAAGTCTTTGGATGACTGATGAGCCAATTATGAATTCCCAACATTTTCTGCACTATGGGTGTGTTGTTGCTTGGGGAAATGAAATTTGTAGCCTTGAATTGGCTTACTTTTTCCATGCTGCTGTTGCCTGCATTTCATAGTGGCTTAAACTTTGCATCAGCAGCTGCTGCTATGATGTGCGGTCACCAATTTGCTCTTCTGAGACAATGACGTCATGTCTCCATGCTTTTGGGTAGCATTTTTGGCACAGCTTTCAAGTGTAATATATTTGCACAACTCTAAAACTTAAGATGAGGGGAAGATTTTGAACAAAATCATATTCATGCATGGAGTTAAATGTCATTTCATGTTCTTGTTAACTTGAATGTTAACTGCAACCACAGCAGGTCAAAGTTTCAGTAACCAGATGCAGGAAGTTATTTTCAGTGCCACAGCTTGTGATTAGTGGTGAATTTTGCACAATTATTTTAATTGTAGCAATTTTTGAACTTAATTGATAGCCTTGCAACCAACTCACAACAATTGTACATAGAAGTTTATCAAAGAATTGCGAATAAATAGGGTTTTCACCTATTAAAAACTAGGCATTACATTATGCTTGAAATTGTTGTCCATCCCCCTAGTCTACTGAATGGTCTTGATAGCTGATATTCCCGTGAACCATGTTAGATGTTTTCCATAACAGAACATTACTAGGCATAAACAACATTAGCAAAGGGATTTTCTTTCTGTGAAACGTGAATATTATTCTGGATTTTATATTTGAATTACTTGGGATATTTTCCGCACTTACCAAGCAAATGTAATTTTAGATTCAATGCAGCTCAATATGCAGGAGTTACCATTCTTTCCAATCTTAACAGATATTTGTGAAATTTATCTTACTGTTTAATGTTGTGGTGTAAAACTACATAAACTGTACGTTGTACACCGAATATTACATTAAATAGTAAACTCCGTTTCTGTCTGCCTTGTTGCAACTCCAGCTCTTCAAATCTCACCTCCATCTTTTTTTTCTGACTTTGTCCACTAGATATCCACTTTCCTTGGTTAGTTGCACAGCTGGAATGTTGAGTGGGACCCTTCCAGAAACATCGGGAGCTGGAGGTGGTACAGATGTTGTAGGTTGTCACTTCATTCTATGCCAAGTTTCTGGCCAGCTCCAGAGTCTTGATGATCAGGAAAACAGGGCCCTGACTTGACATGCTCAATACAGTAATACTTGTGCAAGTGGATATGTTCAAGAACGAAGTGGAGACCTTTGGTCCCTCACCACTTTTGCCCACTTTGCTTTCTGTCTGTTAATTGGTTTTTAATTATGTACAGTTCAAAGCAGACAACGAGTAAAAGCTCAAAGAAACTGAGATTGAAGCTCTAGTGTTTTAGTGAGGAGGTTTTTGTTTGTAATCTTGCAACTTTGTAAATGTGTTAAGAGTGTTTCAACTTCTAACCTTCATGAATTGTGATTGGAATGGAATATGGTAGCAGAGAATGGTTGCTTAAAGATGAAGGTTGGAGGCCAAGAAAATCTAAATTAGATGCAAAAACTAAAATCTTAGTCATGCTGGACATTTTAGAAGGCATCGAATTGTCGTCTGTAGCACAGAAAGGCCCTTCAGCCTATCGAGTCTGTGCCAGTCAAAAAGAACCATCTAATTGTTCTAAAACTACTTTCCAGCACTTGGTCCACAGCATTGTAGGCTAAATACTACTTAGATTTTTTTGTAAGGGCTTTCTGTACCAATTCTCACAGGCAGTGACTTCTAGCTTCGCCGTACCTCTGGGTGAAAAAAAGTTCTTCATATCTCAACTAAGCTTGCTGCCCCTTCGCTAAATCTAGGCCTTCTGGTCATTGATCTCTCTGCCAAGGGCAAATATTCCTTCCTGTCTATGCCCCTTATAATTTTATACATCTCAATCATGTCCCCTCTCAGTCTCCTTTGCTGTAAAGAAAGCCATCCCAGTCTGTCTAATTTTTCTTCATAACTAAAGGTCTCTAACCCAGGCAACATTCTTGTAAATCTCCTCTCTCAAGCAATCACATTTGATTTGATTTATTAAGGCTGTCACATGTACTGAGGTACAGTGAAAATTATTGTTTTGCATGCTATCCAGGAAAATAATACCTTATATCCGGATAATAGAACAGTAAGGTGTAGAGAAAGATCGACTTTAGTACGAGATACTTTTAAAAGTCTTAACAGTGGGGAAGAAGCTTTTCAATCTGTTAGTACTTTTTTTTTTTACAAACTATGTATCTTTTACATGACGGAAGAGAGTGGAAGAGTACATCCTTCTGTAACTTTCGCTTTCAAGTACTCTAGTTGTGGCCTAAGCAAATCATCTTTACAGTTCAAAATAACTTGCCTGCTGTTTAACTCAGTGCCTCAGCTAACAAAGCAAAGTATCCCATATACCGCCATAACCATTTTATTACCTGTCCTGCTATCTTCAGGGACTGGCAAACGTGCACACACAGGTTCCACTGATCTTTGGTGCTTCCAAGGATCTTACTGTTCATCATGTTTTCCTTTGCCTTGGCTGTCCTGCCCTAGTGCGTCACCTCACATTTGTCTGGATTGAATTCCATTTGACACTGATCAGCCCATCTATATTCTCCTGTAATCTAAGGCAAACCTGCTAACTATTTACCAACTTCTGTATTACTTGATCAGCCCTCCTACATTCAACTCTAAATTGTTTATCTGTACCACAAACAGCAATGGCCCCAACACTGATCCAGGCATGACGCTGTGATGCATATGACCCCATTGGGATCTCTCTCTTCATTCTGCACCCAGGTCTGTATGACATTATCATATTTAGTGATTCCTAATGTAATGTCCTTTCAGAAGCATCATCCTGTACAATATTTCCCTCCATAGCATTTGGACATAGAAATATGTGACAACTTCTCCAATTCTAACTGCCTGATTTCTCTCCAAGTTTCTGACTTCTTTATCTCAGGTGGTTTGGAAGTTTGTAATTCTCCCAGAATGCATTTTCTTCAACCTTGGTAGATTTGTATCTCTCTTACTTGAGGAATCTTGACCTCTATTCTGATTATCTGTAAGTGATTTCTCTAGATGACTTTTATCTACAAAAGATTCCAAGAGATAATGTTGGTTAGTCAATTACCTTAGCCTGAAGGCGCATATTTTCTGAAATTACCTTTGCAGGGGATCCAATCCCTGCTAACTGAGGAAGTCCGAGAAGTCATAGATTTCCTACAGTGCAGAAAGACACTGTTTAGCCCGTTGAGTCTGTACCAATTCTCTGAAGAGCATCCCACCCAAACCCAACCCCCTACCCTATACCATAACCTTACATTTTACCATGGATAATCCACCTGATCTGCACATCTTTGGTCTGTGGGCGGAAACTAGAGCATCTCACAGAGACCCACACAGATATGGGTAAAATGTGCAAACTCCCCACAGATAGTTACCCAAGGCTTGGATTAATTTTGGGTCCCATGTGCTATTAGGCAGCAGTGCTAAACGCTGAGCCATGGTGCTACCAAGGTAGTTGCCCCATACCAGCATCTGGAGGCCTTGAACTCATCAAGGAAGACAGATTTTCAGTTGAGAAAAATGCATTGTTTTTCACAGCATCCTGGATTTCATAGGCTAGAAAATTAATTTTTGTTTGCTCTGAATCTGTAGATGTTGGTTTGGCTTTCGTGGAGTTGCATGCAGCTCATTTTGTTCAGTTAACCCTTATCTTCGATCTGCTGACAGATATTTGTTGAAACACTTAAGCTCATAGCTTCAACTTGTTGAGTAGGTTAGATATGTCGACTCACTCTCTGTGGATGTCTTCCTGGTAAACTAGATGTTTTTCACACCCTCAATTCTATTATAAGAGGATTGTTGTTTACTTAGCACTAACTTTGATCCTGGGAACTCTGAACGACAAAAGATTAAAATGTTATTCTTGAACTTGAATCAGCACATCATCTGGCAATAAAGTCAAGTCTGCTGTATCAACTCGATCGCAACTTTGCTTTTGCTGTCTAACGTATATCAATAAGTTGATCAGGAATTCTGTGTTTTCAAAGTACTATTTATTGAGGGATAAATATTGGCTCGGACTTTGGAGAAGACTCCCAAGTCTCCTATGGGCTCACTTGTGTCCTGTCTTTTAGGCTAGTTGGGACTCTGGGATTGACACCATGTCTGAACCTTGCCAACCAATCCAAACATGTGCAGGCTAGGTGGGTTAGCCACGGGAAATGTTGGATTACAGGGAATAGGGTAGAGGTGTGGGTCTGAGTGGGTTGCTGTTTGGAGGGTCGGTGTGGACTCAGTGGGTTGAATGGTCTGCCTCTGTACTGTCTGGATTCTGTAATTCTATGAACAATTTCAAGATTTCTGAACTCAGTGAGTCATAATGCTCATTCTTGTTCTTATTACTGCTCTTTCTGGCAAACTTTACTGATTTTATATTCAGAACAAGGTTTTTTGGTACCTTTGTGTCACTCTTTTAAAGTCACAGACTTCCCGTTGACAGGATGAAATGATTCTCTTTTGACAACATTGATAATGGTGGATTCTGTCTTATTTTTGGATTCTGCCATGATTCTAGGATATACACTGAAAACTTCCTGTGGTTGTCCTATAACGTATTGGTTGATTATGATTTGTTCCTGGACCAATTGTTCTCTTGGAACTAGTTGATCCCGTTCTCCTACCTCAAGGATGTTGAGGTCAAAGCATGCAGAGCGATTCACATTTTCTCATGCATTTTCAACTTTTTCAAGCACTTTGTGTTGCAAAGTTACTATTGCCTTGAGAGTTATTCTATGTGGACGCTGTGTAATTTCATTTTTACAGGCTGCAACATGTTTTTTTCAATCACTGTTAGATCTGATAAGGCTGTGACTCAACTCTGTATGGTGCTTAAATTTAATGAGATCTTGAAACTTTGATTTCCTCTGGGAATGCCTTTGTCTTTTCTAGAGGTGATTGCACTACTATATTATGAGTTTTTTTTCGATGATTGGACACTGCTTATGTCCATGAGGCTTGTTCCGCATTGCTGAGGCTGACTGTTTTGTATATGTTGTTTGGTTTGCTTGTTGGCTTATGTGTGTTTGTAGAATGTCTGTTTATACCTTTAAAAAATGGATTGGTCCTGTTGGCCGTCTTCGCAAAGGACTCTCTAACTGCCAAATGTGACAGCTTTATTGTTACTTTTTTACAAGCCCACACTTTTTCTTGCACCTCTTCTGAGTTTCAGGGCTTACCCTGGAGTACAGCATTTGCTTTGCCATTCCTTCTGCAAGTCCTGCTGACTGCTCATCCAAGCGCTTCTAGCTGCTGACAAGTAGCAACTTCTTTAACTTGACTTCTGAAAATTCTTTCTCCTGGGTCAAACAGATTTTTTGTCATTATTGCTAACTTAGGATTTTTACTTATGATTACAATGTTATTGACCATGTAATGTGCTTTGCAGAACCAACCACTACCAGCTAATGGCCATGTAGAGCATACACGTCAAACCTGATTCTCAATGTCTCTCCTAATTAAACTGTTCTGGATATTTTATAACATCCTTGCAGAGCAAGTGGGGCTTGATCCTGGGCCTCCTGAACCAAAGGTAGGGCCAGTACACTACATCACAGGAGCACAGTCTGCAACTTTGTTCATTCTTAGGCTGAGTACAATGAGTCTAAGCATGAAGAGGCATGTCGTAACAGTAGCAATTAGCTTATCACATGATAGTGATATCTATATGTTATGATGCCTTCATATTCAATGATCATTGTGGACTTGAGTTTGAGGGATTGTGGAAATACCTGGATCATGTTTTTTTGAAAATGTTAATGCAAAGACCATTGGAACTTGGAAAGGAAGACTTTTCTTAGAACCCACATGGCTCTAGATAATTGCTGATCTCAGTTGTTTAATCTCACTTAAGGGGATACATCTGACTGATTTCTAAGCTGTTTTTATGGCTATTTTGTTTGAACAGTATTTGGCATGTTTGGAAATTATTTTTGGATTTTTCAGTTGGGGAAGCATGTTAAAGAACAGGCCATTCAGCTTGCCTTTCCTGTTTCTAAAGCATCTTTGTTATAAATCCAGCCTAAAACTTGATCGTCTTCTTGGAAGTTTGACTGCACGGTGTTTTGATGTTTGGTCTCCTGAGCAAGCTGCATCTGTCAAGGCTCCAGCGATGAAAGCTTGTGGTTGAAAATCCGTTTAAGTATTGGTCAAGTCGCAAATACACATGAATGAATGAAAAAAACAAACAAATCTTACTGATCAGGAGGTTCATTTTCCCCCCCCACCCCGCGAAGTGAATCTCTTCCAAAGATGCCTTATTTCCCATTATCTATTGTACGTTTGTTTTTGTGTGTGTGTGTGTGTGTGTGTGTGTGTGTGTGTGTTTTGGGGTACACCATTATCTTTGCATGTTATGAATTAAACAGTTTTGCAATTTCAATGAATCTGTTTTTTTCTTACAATACAATAAGTTACAGTCCAGCCAGTAAGAAGATCACTGAAACTCTGTGATGCGTTGAAGCTGTTAACAAAAAGTTTAATAGAGAGAAAATGTACAAGTGACTGTATCAGGAACCAGGTAAACAATTAAGTTGTTACCTTATGGAGGAGTGGGACCAGAGGAATATGACGCAGTCCTCCCATGTTCATATTCAGATTAATCAGAAGTCAGGGTTAATACCTCTGACCCCATCAGGCTTTCATGCTAGACCTTTCATTCTCTATTTGAGACTCTATGGTACTAGCAGATTGGGTGAAGCCTAATGCAATTAGACTAACATTAATCATTTCAAAACAATTACCTTTACCTCACTTTGCTGTTGGCACCTCCTTCTAGAATTTAAATAGTAAGTGAAGACCTTGTGAGCTGTTGAGCCATCACTGGATAGTGATGAAGCTTTTGACCTTCTAATTGGCTGAAATTTATGAAATAGAAAGTGACCCATTCTGTGCCTGAGGCAGACATGACTTTTTTTTTAGTTTTCAGCAAACAGCCAATTCATGGAGGAATAGATTAAAACATTATCAATTTAATTTGAGGATCCCTTGATCAATACCTGCATTTGAAGTTTTGTTGTGCTGTGTTAAGATGTCTTGTCATTTAAGCTGCTTCTCCAACTGATGTTTGGTTCTCTGAGAAGGAGAACCTAACTGATCATGCTTTAAGTATATGGCTGGAAACATTCATAGAACATTTCATTCTGTCACAACTAATGAAGGACCTGATAATTGCCAGATTTCAATTTCGGCCCAGAATTAAATCCAGGTGTCAGTACAGAGGCGGGGTGATTAAAGACATTCAGAATAAAGAGGAAGGTACCTATTGGAGATCCACCAACTGGCTATTGTGGCAGAAGGCAATAATGGAACTGCAATAATAGGTAAACTAATCTCAGCAAATGCCAAGTGCTTTGGTTATGACTTGATATATCACTGCCCAAAGTATAAAGCAGGTCTTGAAATGATACATTCAGAGGAAAATGTGAAATTTGAAGTTAATGATGAATTCGGAAAAGTTATACTGGTCACAATGAATTTTAGTCCTCTGATGACTGTGAGTTTAGTGGACTGACTTAACCAAGCAATGTTAGGTGATGCTTTCAGTTAACAGTATGTGGAACATATTGCTTAAAATGTTATATTTAATAATTAGTGAGGAGCTAAGCAGGATTAAGGACTACAAACTTACTACTTGAGCTTTGGTGCTGAAAACATGCAAGGTCATAAAAGAAAGTAGAATTCTTTGTCAAATATCAGGAGTAACCCTTCTTTTCTCAGTATAATTAAGCAATCTCTAATGTGATCCTATTATGCTGTTAAATGAGAAGTTTGAAATCTATATTTAAAATAAAGTATTGGATAATGCCAGGCCCTGCTGTTAACCTTGCATTAATTTGTGAATTCTTACAATTAGAGGACAGGACAGAAGAGTTTTCAATCTCCGTTTTGTGGTCACGGCAGCTAGGTTTAGCCTTTCTGTAAAAAAACTTAGTAAGGAGAAAATCATGGGAAAAGGTGCTGAGGAACAGACATAGGACTCCAACAATTGATGTTACAAGAGTATTTGTCCATGTGAAAACATGACCATCGTGAGCATTGTGGAAGTGATCATGTAAGACCAATGAAATACAGCATAAAATTCTAGTTGATAATCAGCTTGTGAATTGACAGTGGCATGCTAAGAATTCCCTTTAGTTGATTGCAAGATATAGTCCTAGTATGTCAGTTGGTGGATAAAATCCCAAATTGTTTTCTATGCTGTGTGATGGATCATCTGATCTGGGAGATGCCCCACAGTTAGTTGGGTTTTTTTGCTGCTTATTTGAATATTTTACACATAGGAACAGGGTTTTAACCTAGGCAGCAGTCCAAAAAGACAAAAGTGTAAATATGATTATGAAGCTGTAGTGGCTGCCAATAAACTTGAGGAAAAGTGATAAGCAAAAGAAAGAAAATTGGATGATTGAATACAGAGTGTAAGGTACCTGATCGGGGATAACTACACAATTAAAGAAGTATCATGATTCAGGAAAAAGCCATTTAGCCCATCATGTCTGTTCTGGCTTTCCTTTGAGAACTATGAATTAGTGATATTCTCCTGCCTTTTCCCTGTACACTTGCACATTATTTCTAGACAAGTAATGATCAGATACCCTCTGATTCCCTCAATTGAACCAATTTCCACCTTCCAGATAGTGCATTCCTGAACCACTTGTCATGTAAAAATATTTTATTCTCAAGTCGTACTTGCAAATCACTATTACTCTGCCTCTGTCACATGCAAACAATTCCTTAAATCATTCTCCTCATAACTTTGGAAAATTGTATTCGATCTAATCTTGGTTGCCTTGACTCCAAAGAAAGTAATCTCCAGCCTCTCCAATATATTCTCATAACTAAATCAAATAGGTTGTTTTACACTGAAAAGTTCATTTCATTTGGAAGTTATAGAACAGAAGAGAGGCTAGCTAGTATGTATTATGAAATGTGTCGGGTGTTATGGAGTTAGAGAGGTGCACGGCACAGACTCAGACCCTTCGGTCAAACTGATCCATGCTGCCCAGATATCCTAAATTAATTTGCCATCGCTAGGCCCATATCCCTCTAAACCCTTCCAATCGTATACCCATCAGATGCCTTTTAAATGTCGTAATTTACCGGTCACTTCCACTTCCACTGTGCCCTCTAGTTCTGGACTCCCCTCATCCCACCCCAATCCAGGGAAAAAAAACCTTGTCTATTTATCCTATCCATGTCCCAAATGATATTTGCGGATGTTCAAGTGGACTCTCCCACAACTTTTCCCATAACTGGAAAAGTAACGTTGAAAATCTCTAGCAATTTTGACTGTGTATTCATGTGTAGATCAGTTGACAAAAAAAAAGCAATGTTTCTGTTGGATGTTGTTTTTCAGAGAAGCATTTCTGAAATCATCCAAAAAAGCAGAAAATGCAGAATTGAAAATAGAAGAAGCCGATATGGAATTGGTGGTTTTAAATTATGTTAATATCAAAGGAAAACATTAAGGCATCTTCATGTTATATGATTACTTACAGGATAAGAAGTGTTTGATTAATAAGACTAGAGCCAAATTTAAAATATGGTATTAGGCCTGTGGGCTTTAAGTATTAATAAAAATATAAATATATTCAAGATATTTAAGTTGCCAAGCAATGTAGGTTTGCGGTGACTTTAAACCTCTGTCTCGCTTCGTCATTTTCTCTCTCATGCTCCCGTTTTTTGTGTTCACGCCCTCACTGTCATCCCTACCCTCACTTTACTCCCATTCTTCTCACCACCTCTGTCTTGCTGTGACTTATTTTGGTTTAATGCTGTGTACCAAGGGTCCTATGCTTTCAAAAATGGCTCCTAGCGCAAGTAGAAGGATTTTGTGCAGCTAGCTTTTAACTTGATTATCCAGAACATTACACATGCATTTGCAATCCATTGGTGAAGAGTTGCAGAACTGTGGCTCGTAACCCCTGCTGGGTCATTGGGTAAGCAGTTGGGGTCATAAATTTCCTTTCCTTCAAGGCAGCAGTGACCACTGTGGAGACAAAACTGGGTCTCAATGGAGCTAATGGCCAGTTTGATAGAGCCATCATGTGTGATATGCTTTGTGTTGAGATTTTTGCTGGTTATAGCAAGATTTGATCAGTCTGAAGGATTGTTATTGTTTATGTATTTCGAAGGAGGAGTGGGTTGATGGAGATTGACAGCATTATGTTATCAGTTTTAAGTTACTGAATAAATGAGTTTTGATAGCATGAACATTGAAGGAGTTTTATTTATTGAAGTTGTGGCAGTGAACACATTACTTGCAGTTAGCAAACTCTCATTTGCCAGGGAAAATAAGCTCTTTCCACCCATTATCAGTGTCTCCAGAACCCTCAAAAACATTTGCAACTCCCACTTCCCCTTAAACTGACAATACATTTTTCCCCCCTCCATTCAACTCACTCTCAACTCTCTCCCTACCTCCACACTCTCCTTTTGGTGTTATTATGACTTAAAAGCATGAAACTCAGGCTACAATGTTGAAAAGTCTGGGGTGCTATTGTACTTGCATGTTATTGAAATTTACTATTTGTAAAATCTTTAACATGTGTTAACTTTTTTTTGAAGTGTTAATTTTGGCATATAAGATTTGTTTCTGTTTAGTCTTTCATTCTATCCAAATAATATTGGAAATATCTCTTGCAGTGAGCTTATTCCTTCCACAGTTTTGTAACCATTTCTTGTTGCATGAATCTCTTCATTTTGTTTTCTAATGGTCATGAATAAGCAAAGCTGAGACAATAAAGAAGGATAATGCTCTGATTTTATTATGATGGATGGAGGGAACTTCCTTGTCAATGAATGGTCTAGGAAATGCATACTTTATAAAGAAGGATCATGGCCCTTCTAGTGAAAAGCAAGTTCAAGTCTGAGTCAGTGGCGTGTAATTTACTGAGTTCTGCTGCAGTCTAGTGACACTAAACTTTAAAATTTTCATTTTACATCGTGTCTTTCAATTTTTTTGCATGCTTAACTTGACTTTTCCTGGATAATTTGGTAAGTGTGGATTCTCTTGCTGCATAAAACCTCCTATGAGTTGAACATCATTACCATAGCTGTGTAACCCTTTATGTGCTTTTGCCATTTTAGATGAAGTAATTTAAATTATTTTTAGCCTAACTCAAAATGCAGCACTCACATTAATGTAGTGTTCACCCTATTGGCAGTTTGGAAACTGTAGCTGATCATAGTGTTGTAAGCTCCTGATGGCAAGTCTAGTATTGACACATTGTGAAGGTTTGTCAAACAGAAACATTAACTCTCTTCCTCCACAGATGATGCCTGACCTGAATTTTTCGAGCATTTCCTGTGTTTTTCTTTAGCTTAGACCTCTAGTATCTGCAGTATTTTGATTTTGTATTGCTGAAAAAGACACTTTGAAGCATTATGTCACGTATCCATCAGGACAATTCTCACAAATGCCAATTCAAAGAGAAATCAGCATTTATACTACACAAAAGGAGAGTGCGAAAGTTAGTTGGCAAGCAGGCTGTGATAGACATGTTGCAATGGCGAATACAACAACTAGCGATTATTGACAGTCAACTACCAGCTTTGTTTACATTGGCCAAGAAGTTAACTGTCAAGCATCATTAATTCTTGCATTCTTCATGAAAATCCTTGTCCTAATCACAGCCCATTTGCCAAACAGTCAGCACTGTCCTCTAGTGCAAATGTTATTCCATTATTTGGTATTCTTGCAAATTATCTGATGAGTACAAAGAAAATGCCTGAACAATTTTTTTCAGCAACACTAAAGTTCTTTATGACCAGCCAACTATTTTGCTTTTCTAATAGTTGCTAATTCTGATTTAACTACTTAATTCTAACTATCATGAATTACTTCATGTTTGAAATTTAAAGTATCCACTTCAGCTGACATTGACAAATTCCCTTGAAAATACTTTAAATATTCACTATCTTCTGCTAGCGCACTGGAACAGTAATTTGGAGCCACTGACGTTGTCATTGTGTAGCAAGAAGGAAGTTGGCACATACAGCAGCATTGTTGTGCACTCGTTGAATGTTTGCTACACATTTCACCTGGTTGTCCACTTCATTCACTGCCTCTCTGGCTACCCTGTTTTTGGAGCAGTAAAGGGCATTGTAACAGGGCAGTGATCAGCGAGAAGACAATGAAGGATCTAGAATGGGCACCAGTGAGGCCTGGCAAGTGGGATGGCCAACTATTGTGATCCCAGGATTTTTAACTCATACTTTGGATTCTATATTCTCTGAAAACTGCTCCTTAACCATGGGTAATAGGTTGATAGGATATGGTCATGTGAGGTTTAATCTGAGCGCCATAGAAACATTTGAAAAATTTCATGTTTGATTGACAGTATGTTTGTTAAATATCTTTTTGGATTGCTAAATTTCAAGGGTGATCTTATTCTTTGAGAAAGTCTAACTACCTGTTCAGCAGTTGTAATGACACCAGATAGACTGCAACTGCATGTGTGGTTTGTGCCCTCCTTGGAGTTGCAGTGGCAGCAAACACAGCCAAAAATATTACTCATAGGTTATGAAAACCTAGACCTGTCCAGATAGTTATTTTTTCGAGAATTTATAATGTCTTAGAGCAATGGCCGACTTTCTACCTATCTTAGTTTGTATAATTCACTTCCTTCTGTACAAATTTTACATTTCTTGTAAAGAAATAATTAGATTGGCACTGCATGACAAGTATACTTCAAGTGGTGTAACATGTTACCTAATGATTACAAAGGTTAATATTGTTTTGTACGAGTTTTATTTTAGCGGTGCAGCCTTGTAAATGAAGGGATCATTTGACCAAAGCATTCTCTATTGAAGGGATGAAATAGATATTTCTTTTTGTTGGTTTAGAAAACAGGTATATGCAAATCAGGCAAGGAGGAATAGTAATTTTGTTTTAACTGAACTTTGGAACGTTTGCTATATTGGATTCATTTACTGATGTTAAACTCGGTTTTGTTTTTCAAAGATGTGTAAAGTCCTGTATAAACTGAAGTAGGATCTGAATAGTCTCATTCCTTGTCTTCCAAAATAAACTTGGTATAAACCTGCAATTAATATGGGAACATTTACCCATTTAGTGTTCTGGTGAGTGTCTGTTACTGCTTTTCATACAATGGGTACTTTGTGTGATTGGAGTACGGAGCTCGATGTCTGGTTGGCCTAAGCACTTTTTGGCTAAATTTATTCTTAGGATTTTGTTAAAGGTAACGAGTGGAAGCAAGATTTGTATTTTAAAAGCTGGCCTGTAAAATCTGGCTATTTATCGGTACAGTTTATCTATAAAAAAACTGAATTCCCTATTGAAAAAGTAATGCAGAAACGTCAGTGGAAATTTTATTCCAGTTCCAAACTTTGTTCCCCTGGCAACAAAGTAATGCTATTGCATAAAATAGTGAAAGGTACAAAAAGGCATACAAATTCTCAGCACCAATTTGAGAGAAAAAGGATGCATTACTGTGTGCTTGTTCTGTTGCTAGTTTTACTTCAATCTGCTATGGTTTTAGCTTTGCAACACTTTCTGTATAAAGGAAACAGTTGTTTTATTGTTTCTGCAGGTGGTTGAAGCCACCTGAAAAAGCTACTCATTACTTCACTGTGGAACTCCACAACCTATGTGCAGGGAACTTCAAGAAAATTCTGAGTGTTCTTTTGGACTTTTGTCTTTATCTTAAGGCTAGCAAGCAGATGTTTTAACAGTCCAATAAACTACTATGTTGGCTTTTGGATGCTGGTGAGTGAAGCAAGTGGTGCTGGTTGAAGAACTGAACTACATCTGCAGTTGCTGGCTTTACTAATTCAACTGCTTTAACAATCTAACAATGTTAGATTGCTTCAACTTTCATTGCATGTAGTATAATACATTCAGGGTAAGTTGTCAAGTAAAAATGTTTTTTTTCTTCTCCCTTTAGCAACAGTTGTCACAACTACATAAGGAGAAACAGGAAATTCTGAAAAACCTGGCACTTTATTACTTCACATTTGTGGATGTCATGGAATTTAAGGTAGAATGCATATCTATTAAACATGTAGATTAATTTAAATAGTTTGCGAAGGTATTTTGAATCTTGAATTACTGCACGTTGGGGTGTTCAGGTTGCTTTGGCATTCAAGATGATTCAATTTCTCATAGCCCAAGAGTCATGTTTTGTATATACTTGGCAACCATGCCAGTTTGGAAGTTACACCAGCCATGACATGTTATATATTCATGTGTGGGCTCATTTTTTTACCTCCCTACAAGTCCATATTTTACTCAGTGGCACATTAAAACTGGGCACAAGGCACCAAGCGGGCGATATGTGCTGTGATGCAAAGATGACTGGAAATTAAAGTTACACCCTCCTTGGTACCTATTGGCAGTGATGTTTCAAAATAGCAATCACCCACATGCACTCACATTCTCTTTTGTACTCCAATGTTCAAGGTTTTTTTTGAGGCTTTGAAGGTTTTCTTCTAATTGTGAACTGTTGCTCATTATAAAGTTCTTATAGATAACAATGTCAAAACAATTTTTCAACCGGTGGCTAATGTAAGGATTAACTATGAATTCTTAATAGTTTGGGCTCAGTAACATGGTGTATAACCTTTTCCTATTTGTTGATTGAAAAGCTGAATGCTATATTTGTGAAATGATTTCCATGTCATCTTAATGTGTAGCGATTGCATTATTGTCTAAAATGATTTGTAGTTCTGTTTTCTGATGTTTGTTGGATATTACTTCAAACATAAAATATCCTCAACATGGATTCTGGACCCCATGATATCTCAAAGCATCAGGTCAAACACAGGCAAGGAAACATCCCATTGAATACCTTAGATTGTCACCCCTGTGGCTGAAATGTTAATACACCTCAATGTTGAAGACAACTTGGAGTAAGCACCAAAGGTGATAAGGGTACGGAGGGGGGATGTTAATGTCCATCATGAAGAGTGACTTAACAGTGCCACAACTGTCCCAGTTGACTAAATCCTCAAGGACGTAGCTGTCTAAAATGTCTGCAGAAGGTGGTAAGGGAACCAAAAGGAGGGAATAAGTTATTTGGCCTCATTCTGCCAGTCTACCTATCATAGATACATCTGTCTGTTATAGTATTAATATAAATAATCGCCACATATTCATCATGGAGATGAATTTCCATATTAATATCAAGTATATCATGGATGGCAGTGCAACTGTGCTGAATTGGAAACTCTTCACACTGATCCAGCAGCACTCGACTGGACAGCCATGAATCACTTTGAACCATCAGCAAGAGAGAACTGTATTTGACCAGAATCTCTAACCTCAGCCCAGTAAATCCCACACTGTATCAATCCCTTCAAGCTGGGAGACCAACCCTGCTTCAGTTAAGACTGCAGGAGGATAATATTAGGCATTCCTAAAAATTGGGTGTCACAACCTGATGACATTACAACATAACTCTATTTGCTTAGTAAATAATAGAAGCAGCATACGAAACAACAAGCGATTCCAAGACAGATGGGTCAGAACTAAGTTCTTCAGTTCAGCCACATCCAGTCACATTTGGTGCTGAACAAGTAAAGAACAAGCAAGAAATGGAAGCTCCACAAGATTTTCCATTCTCACTGATGTAGCCCAGCACATCAGTTTAAAAGACAGACCTGAGGCATTTGCTTCCATCTTCAGCCAGAATTGGTGAGTGGATAATCTGTCTCTGCCTCTGCCTGAGGCATCCACTGTCATAAATGCCAGTTTAAACCAATTTGGTTTGGTCCATGTAATGGACACTGCATACTGCAAAAGCTCTGGGTTCTGCCACCATTCCGGCAACAGTACTGAACTCTTGTGCTCCACGGCTAGCCACACCTCTAACAAAATAACACTGGCATCTATCTAGCGATATGGAAAATTGTTCAATTATGTCCTATGTGCAGAAAGTCGGGCAAATCTAATCTGTCCAGTTATCACCCCACTGGTGTGCTCTCAATCATGAACAAATTGATAGCGCTGTCAATGACCGTTCCATCAGGCAGCACTTATAAAGCAATAACCAGATAACTGACACTCCATTTGAGTTCAAACAGGGTTTTTTAGCTCCTAATCTCATTGTAGTCTTGGTTCAAGCATGGCAAAGGAACAATACTTCAAAGGCACAGTGTGAGTGACTGACTGTCCACGCAGCATTTGTTTAGGTATAACATCAGGATCCCTAGTAAAACTGGATCAACAGGAATCAGGGCAAACTCCATTGGTTGCAATCATATTGAACATGTAGGATGATTGCTGTGGTTTTTGGAGGTCAGTCCTCTTAGTTCAAATCATCGCTGCAGGAGTTCCTCAGTAATATTCCAGGCTCAACCATCTTGAACTAATTCACCTATTAACTTCACTCCAACAGAAACTCAGATGTGGGGATGTTAAGCACTATTAGCAACTTCTGACATACTGAAGTACATATCCATAGGCAGCAAGACCTGGTCAATCCCAGTTTGAACTGATGTGGAAAGTAACATTCACATCAAACAAATGCCATAAATAACTATATTCAACAAAAGAAAACCTAACCATCACCCTGTGACTTTCAATTGTATTGCCAACACTAAATCCTCCAACAACACTTGAATGAATATACGCAATGGCAGTAGTGTATACCATCTGCAAGATGCACTGTAGTAACTCATGAGCTTCCTCTGACAGCATAATCCAAGTTCATGACCTCTATCACCTGGAAAGATGAGCGCACAAGTTGTAGGTAACACCACTGCCTTCAAGTTCAAACTCTCACCATCCTTACGTGGAACTTTATCATGATTCCTTCATGGTTGCTGAATCACAATCATGGAGCACTCTTCCTAACATCACCATGAAGTCCCAAAAACCCAGCAACCGCAGTGGTTCAAGAGTGTAGTTCAGCACCTTCACTAGAGCAGTTTGAATGCTTAATAAATGCTTGTCTATGCAGTAGCACCCACATTCAATGAATGAATAAAAACAAAAACGTTAAGATTTAGATTTAGATTACTTAGTGTAGAAACAGGCCCTTCGGCCCAAGTCCACACCGCCCTGCCGAAGTGCAACCCACCCATACCCCTACTTCTACCCCTTACCTAACACTACGGACAATTTAGCATGGCCAATTCACCTGCCCTGCACATCTTTGGACTGTAGGAGGAAACGGGAGCACCCGGAGGAAACCCACGCAGACACTGGGAGAATGTGCAAACTCCACACAGTCAGTCGCCTGAGGCGGGAATTGAACCCAGATCTCTGGCGCTGGGAGGCAGCAGTGCTAACCACTGACTCCCATACAGATAAGACTTGTTTCATTTAATAGCACCTCGCGCTGTGGCTCAGGTACTTTGCTAGGTCAAGGATATTCTTATAAAACAAATTTGCATATTCTTTCCTGATATTTTCACCCTACTGTTAACTTCTCAACTGGTTCTGCCTTAATCATGTAAATTACCTCTCAGCAGTTGGTTAATTTTACTTCTGTTCCTTCCATTTACGCATTCACTATTGTAATCTGACCTCCACTAATTGATGCCCGGTGCCTAGCTTTGTTCGCCAAGACATGCATTACATCTATTTGACTCTGACTCCTCCTGTTTCCACGGAAGAAATTTGCAGCATGCTATTGCAGACTGTGGCTATTCCAATCACCCTTTTACTATGTAAATAACCTGCTTGGATATGGATGCAGTCATTATTGTGTAAACATACACATGTAATCGATGAAAATGTTTATGCTTATTGATCTTACTGTTTATTTGCTAAATGAAATATCAAATATTTGACAGTAAATTTGATATTAGCCAGTTGAATTAACTTTTATTATTGCTTTGGAGTAAAGTTCTGTTGCTGACCTTCCCTGCATCCATGGCTGTGATACTTTGTTTCTTTCTTGTGTTTTATTTATTCTGTCTCTCTCTGTATTGCACTTTGGTGAGCTGAATTTCCTATTCCTTATTTTCTATCTCACTGGATGTTCCACTAACACTGGCTTCGTTAGGCCATTATGACAATCTTGGTTTGTCCTGTCTGTGTGCCCTTGCAATCATGTTCAGCAAGAATTATTTTGTATTTTGCACACTGCTGATTGTTTAATAACCAATTGCATTATTTTTTCTGCTCCTCAGATCTTATCTCCTGGAATCCTCTGTCCCTTTCCTTTTTGTTTTAAATAATGCTACCCAATAATAATGCCAAATGATTGTATAAATTGTTTCCCCTATAGGATCACGTGAGCGAACTACTAAACACTATTGATGCCTGTCAAGTTTTTTTTGATATCGTAAGTATCTTCAGAAGTTGATATTCATTTTGGAGGGTGGGTGGGGGGGGGGGGTGAGAAGAAAGTTCCTAAATTTGGAATATTTTAAATTTTTTCTTCCTTTATTTTGTTATCCCCTGTACTTAGACTGTCAACTTTGATTTAACCAAAAACTACTTGGATTTAGTTGTAACTTACACAACACTAATGATAATGGTGTCTCGGATTGAAGAACGAAAGGCAATTGTGGGCCTCTACAATTATGCACATGAAATGTTGCATGGAGCTAGGTGAGGATTAAATCTTTACAGTGTCTGTATGTTTTATTTAAATATAGCTTATCTGGTGTGTGTTTCATGAGCATAAGTTAGCAGAAGTAGGCTATTCATTCTTGAAAGTCTAGAGTGTCATACAGAACGGTCCTGACTGATTTATTTGTATCTTGAATTACACATTCCCATCCAACCTGATAACCTTTGATTTCCTTGCTTAGCAAATATCTATCTGCCTCCACTTTGAAAAATATTTAATGACCCCATCCCCACAGCCTACTGAGGCAAGCAGTCAAAAGTGTCTGACCATCTGATAGGAAGAAAAGACCTTCATTGCTGACCTAAAAAGACAATCCTTTAATTTTAAACAATGTCCCCTAGTTCTGGCATCACCCACAAGAGGAGCTGTCCTTTCCATGTGCACTTTGTAAAGACCATTCCGAACCGTATACGCTTCAATCAAGTCATTCCTCACTCTTCTAAATTCCAAGTAACGTTTGTCATCTGCCATGGCTTCACTGTTGCTGTATCCCTAGGCGTCGTATGCCAGGTCACTTCAGCTATCCAGGTTTCTTTCTCACATAGTTGTCATTATTTAAGTTTAAAACACTAGTCTTAGTCCCACTCTTCTCCCTTTCAAGCAGAACATAAATTTTAATCATAGATGGTTTCTGCAACATGTTTAAATATTGAGTTTGTTGTCCCAGTGTTCAGTCCATCGTAAATGTCTTGGACTGCACATGATATTTCACATTCTTCTCCTCTCACCTATCTGCACTTAATCTTTGTCAGCATAAATAACAATGAATTGAAAATTCTTAATTTGAAGCATTTAAAATTTCACTAATAAGGTACATGATTGATGTGATAATAGTAGAATCTGAAATTAATACAGGAAGATGGTTGTGCTAAATATCAGACAAAGCGTGTGTTCAGAATCCTATGCTATTTTGATATCTGACTTGTGACAATTCCAAATGTGTGGCTTGTTCAGTTAATGCTAAAATGCAATAAATTGTAACCTACATATTGGTGCTTATTTCCAAGTGCCATCCATACAAAGGCACAAAAGTTTGTTTGAGGAAACAAATCCATAGCATGATGCTTGTTGCAGCTCACTTTTCTGCAAAACACGCAAACCGCAGAGTTGCATTGGTTGTTTCTCCTTACTGCTCCTCTCATCATTCAGGGCCAGCAGTATTCAGTTAACCTCTAGAACAAAAACAAGTTTTGTTTCTATTTGGATACACAGGATTAAAACAAAAGTAAGTATAAAATTAAATCACTGCATTCATCCAGTAATAATAGTGATTTACCAAGATAGCATAGCAACAATAATTCGTGAAACGTTGCTGTCTTTTTTTTTTAAAAAGAATATTATGTCAAGAATTGTTCCAATAAGCAGTAGCATCATGACATTTGGCACCAAAAATGTTCTCCATCTGAGAATGCTGATTCATCAAGTATACTGTCAATATCAAAAACTAAACAGCTGCACAGACAAGGCAGTATATTTTGACATTTTCTTTCATGAAAAGCATTTCTGAACATTAACAACATTAGTTGATCCACAAATTGGGCCAGTGTCAGTTGAATCAATGCTGTTGTAAATGCTTTGGGGAGTACCAAGTGTGATCCAAGCCAGAATTTAAAAACACAAATCCATCAAAGAATTGTCAAATCAACAAGAGTAGGCCTTTACTTCTTGGGAACTGGACAGTAATTCTAATTATTGTAGAGTTGGTGCTCAAGACTTCCTTGGTTTAAGTTGGTTCTTTTTGCTGTCTGGATTCTACACTATACAAGATACAGCACAGAAATAGACTGTTCAGTACCACTGGGCCTTGCATGTGATTATACTGAACCCTTCTTTAACCTATCAACATATCCACCTTTTCGTTTAGACTTGATTCTTTTTTATCTTCCCCTAAGTACCGAATGACATAATTCAGAACTCTCAGCATTTGCTGTCTCCTGAACTTGCTCAAGTGAGAGATGCATTGTCAGTATGCGTTTATTTAGCTACTTAATGGAATTTTTCTTGCATGCTATCTGTAAAAAAAAAACCAAAACATATGAAAAATAATTATCTGGTGGCTTGGATCTTTTTAATATCAAAACTATTTAAGTTGTGATTGAAAGCAAAATGTATAATGTTTCTGACAGTGACCGTGAATATCCAAGACTTGGCCAGATGATTGTAGATTACGAGAACCCCCTAAAGAAAATGATGGAAGAATTTGTACCACATAGTAAGGTAAGATAAGAGGGAGCCATTTTTTTCATGAGTTGTTTGAACTGTTGTACTTTTTGGTGCACTCTTTTTTTTTTCATGCCCTCTTTTTCATGCTATTTCTCCTCTTAAATCTCTTTGCCCTGCTTTCTCGACCCTAATCTCAGAAATGAAATGTATGCAGTTCGTGGACTTATTTATCTCTACATTTGGGACAACCTGATTTGTCGCTATTGGATTCCTCCTTCCAATAGCCCTCCCATTTTTCCTCTAATTTCCACTCTTCCCTCGTCAGAAAGCTATCTTCTATTTTTTTACCTTATCAGTATGCTGTCTTCAAGTTCACCTTGACTATGTGGCCCATCCTTTTGTCACTTGACCATTTTACAATAGAGTTGCTGGTCATCCAGCTCCCCCCTCCTGCTCTTCATATTAACCAATGTTAGAAATGTTTTCTTTGAAATCTCCCAACATCAAAGCAATCAAACTTTTGTCCTTTGTAAACTGCTGGTACGTCTCCAACCTTTCTTCACCTAAGTCATTGAGCATGTTGCCAACTTCCAAGTAAGTGTTCATTAATCCCAGAACGCAGTGCTTGAATCCATCTCACCAAGTTTCTGCCCTGTTGAAGTATGGAAAGTTAAATCTTTAAAGGCCCAAATAAAATGCTTAGTGACCATGACAATGGGAAACATGTATGTCTCATTCTTGCAATCTGTTTGCATCTTTTGGCATTGCCATACAGTTGGTTTGGACTGTCCTCACTTGGTTACATTTTTATCTATTTAACCATAACTAGAGTAGTTCCTTCTGCTCTCGGATAGTTACCTCGAAGCATTTTCCAAGGTTCTATCCTTTTGCCCCTCTTATATGTGGATCTTTAATGAAACAGTTTTAAAAAATCTTCACATGCATGATGATGACACCAAGCTCTATCTTGCCATCACATTCATCACTTCTCCAACACTATGCAAGATATCTATGCTTATTCAATTCTAGGCACTTGAACATACCCAGTTTTAATTGCTGTACCATTGGCTATGCCTACTGCTGCCTATATCCTAAGCTCTGGAATTCCTGCTCTTGACTTCAATCCCAGTACTGTTAGACCAAACTTTTAGTTGTTTGACCCAATAACACTTAATGTAGTTTCGTATCCTATTTTGTTTTATAAGTAAATTTGGTAAGATGTTGAAGTGTAAGAGAAGAGGTAAAGCAAGAGAGTAAGGTATTAATATGGGGAATAATAAGCAGACCATGACAGGAAGGACAAGAAGTTAGAAAAAGGGAGCGGGTGGCTTTGTTATTTAATGATATTATCACAACAGATAAGGGTGACCAACTTTAAGGAAACTAGAATGTAGAAGTGCTTTCACAGGATAGAAGTGGTAAAGGCAAAAAGTCACTCTGCAAGTAGTCTACACACTCCCTAACAATAATAATCACACAAAACCAGGTTATAGCTGAAAATGTGTTGCTGGAAAAGCGCAGCAGGTCAGGCAGCATCCAAGGAGCAGGAGAATCGATGTTTCGGGCATGAGCCCTTCTTCAGGCATCTGAAGAAGGGCTCATGCCCGAAACGTTGATTCTCCTGCTCCTTGGATGCTGCCTGACCTGCATTTTTCCAGCAACATATTTTCATCTCTGATTTCCAGCATCTACAGTCCTCACGAACACCAGGTTATAGTCCAACAGGTTTAATTGGAAGCACACTAGCTTTCGGAGCGATGCTCCTTCAGATGGTAGTGGAGGGCTCAATCCTAACACACAGAATTTATAGCAAAAATTTACAGTGGGATGTAACTGAAATTATACATTGAAAAATTGATTGTCTGTTAAGCCTTACATCTGTTAGAATATCGTGATAGTTTCACTTCTTTCGTGTGTAAATCACATGAAAGAAGTGCAACTATCACTGTATTCTAACAGATGAAAGGCTTAGCAGACAATCAATTTTTCAATGTATAATTTCAGTTACACACACTGTAAATTTTTGCTATAAATTCTGTGTTAGGATTGAGCCCTCCACTACCACCTGATGAAGGAGCGTCACTCCGAAAGCTAGTGTGCTTCCAATTAAACCTGGTGTTGTGTGATTTTTAACTTTGTACACCCCAGTCAACACCGGTATCTCCAAATCCTTACAATAATCACACTGTAGGATGAAGTTTAAGGAACAAGTAAAGGGAGTTTGGAGAAAGATATGACAGTGATCATGGGAGATGTTAATCAACTGGGAAAAGGAGTTGATCAAATGTAGCCTAGATGAGTTAACAGAATGTTTTTAGGATAATTTCTTAGAACAGCGTGACTGGAGCCAACCAAAGGACAGGCTCTACTCAACCTGGTACTGTATAATGAGATGGGATTAATTAATGATCTCTAGATGAACATACAGCTGGGTAACTGAATAATTGTTTTTTTCATACTCAGCTTGAGGAAGAGAAGTGGGGATCCAAGGTTACTTTAAATTTAAATTAGGAGTATAATAGAAGAGCTAGCTAAAATTAACTGGCCAACTAGATTAAGGGATAGGTCGATAGAGATACTGTGGCAGACATTTAAGGGGATATTTCGGAATACACAGAATAGATATATTACTTTGGAAAAGTAAAAATCCCACAGCGAGGTCCCCATTTGTAGTTAAGTAAAAAAGCTGAAGATCATATCTTACTGAGAGAAAAATCACCAAATTGCACGAAGGTTGGTGACCAGTAGATTGGACCAAATATTAAAACAAAAACAAGGAATGACGACAAGATTAATAAAGAGGGACAATTAGTTTCCTCTCATACTCTATCTAGAACCTCAAACAACATCAAACTAAACTTTGAACAATACTTCAAAAGGAAGAGAATTGATCCCATTAAAAACTGTGTAGGGAAATGAATGATGAAAAATAAAATGGCAGAAGAATTGATCGGATATTTTGCATCGATCATGCTTATAGAGGATTCAAATAATATTTTGGAACCACCTGTAAATCAGGAAATGGAAGGGTTGGAGGAACTCAAAGTTGCAGTCACCACGCAGGGAGGTACTCCGAGCAAATTATTGAGTTGCAGACTGACAAGTGCCTGGCTTCAAGAACATTGTTTATTTAAAAAGTCACTAGTATGAGAGTTGGCGTGCTGATTTTTATTTTCTCAAGTTCTGTGGCATTAGGAATTGTCCCAGTAAATTAGAAGACAGAAAACGTGACTCCTATTCAAACCGGGAGGGATGCAGAAACCCAAAACCACAAGCCTGTCAGCTTAACATTTGTCATGTGGAAAATATTAGCAGTTATTATTAAAGAAGTTATAGCAGGTCCTTAGTGAAATTCATGGTAATCGGGTTGGTTCAACATGGTTTTGTGAAAGAAAAAGCATACTAACTAATTCATTAGTTCTTTGGGGAGGTAAGGATAAAGGGGTCGAGTGGATGTCCTGTACTTCAATTTCCAGGAGGTAAGAGGGCCACATCAGAGCTTATTTTGGAAAACATGAACTCATGTGTAAAGCATACTGTTTTGCATAGGGTGAATATTGGCTTACTAATGGGAAACTATAAGCAAAAATTGGTCATTTTTTGGTTGATAAGATGAAAAAGTGGTGTAGTCGTGAGCAGTGCTGCAGCCTCTCATGTTTACGTTTGACATAATTTTTTTTTGGATTAAAGAGCTGAAAGTACGCTTGCTAAATTTGATGATGACACAAAGGTAGGTAGAAAAATAGGTTGTGAAGAAGACGTGAGGTTACAAAGGAGATGGAAATCTAGAAAATTAGAAATACTACCTGCGTGAGCAAGGATCAGCCAAATGGAATATATTGTGTATGTGAATTTGTCCATTTAAAATAAAAAAAAAAGCTATGGTGCTATCTAAATGCTGAGATATTGCAGAACTCTGCAATGTAGAAGGATGTGGGTGTTCCCATGCATGAACTTGAAAAATTTAATATGCATGTACAGCAAGTGAAATGGAAGAATGAAGAATATAATGTTTTTGTTTTTGCCAGAAGAATTGAATATACAAGTAGGATATTGTGACAGCACAACTAGAGTACTGTATACAATATTAGTCTCCTTACTTAAAGTAGGATGGGAGTTTGTTGAAAGCAGTTTGGAGGTTTACTAGATAAATATCTGGAACAGGTGGGTTGTCTTTTGAGAAGGAGTTGAGCAGGTATATCTGTAGGGGTCGGAAGAGTAAGACAGCACTTAGAGTCATAGAGATGAAAAGCACCAAAACAGACCCTTCGGTCCAACTCGTTCATGCCAACCAGATATCCCAACCCAATCTAGTTCTGCCTGCCAGCACCTGGCCCATATCCCTCCATACCCTTCCTATTCATGTACCCATCCAGATGCCTTTTAAATGTTGCAATTATACTAGCCTCCGCCGCTTCCTCTGGCAGCCCATTGCACGCACGCATGTTGCCCCTTAGGTCTCTTTTATATCTTTTTCCCCCCTCATCCTCAACCTATGCCCTCTCGTTCTGGACTCTTCCACTCCAGGGAAAAGACCTTGTCTATTTACCCTATTCATGCCCCTCAGATTCTGACGTTCCAGGGAAAACCGTCTTAGCCTATTCAACCTCTCCCTATAGCTCAAACTTTCCGACCTTGGCAACAAGCTTGTAAATCTTTTCTGAGCCCTTACAATTTTCACAGCATCCTTCTGATGGGAAGGAGACCAGAATTGCATGCAATATTCCAAAAGTGGCCTTATCAATGTCCTGTACAACCGTAACATGACCTCCCAACCTCTGTACTCAATAAAGGAAAGCGTAGCAAATGCCGCCCTCACTAACCTATCTACCTGGGGCTACTTTCAAGGAGCTATGAACCTGCACTCCAAGGTCTCTTTTGATTTGAAACGTCCAAGATCCTGAGTAGATTTAACAGGGGGATGGGGGACGGTTGTTTCCTCTATTGGGAGAATCTAGTATGAGGGATTTCGACTTAAAAGTAGAATGTGTTGCCTGATACCCTAGATATATTTTTAAAAAGAGCAATAAATGCTAGCAAGCACATAAAATAAGAAGAATTAACTCAAAGTATGTATTGAAAATTGTAAGAGCATGTATAGCAAAGTAATTTATTTGGAATTTTTTTAAAAATTTGGTTTTTTTTTAATACTGCATACGTGTATGTGACTGCAGAGAAAGAACTATCAGAGTAACTATGATCTTTATTTAATAGTGGATCCAGACAAAAGGCTTTGTGGCCTACTGCATTGAGTTTGAATGTTTCTGTAGTATATCTATGAATCACTTGCGAATGTTTTATCATGTCACACAGATATGTTGCTCTGTCTTAATAACTATTGCATTATTTTTCTAATGTCTGATGTGAAAGTAATCTTATTGTTTATCTTACTACTTTCAAGTCTTTGTCAGATGCACTAATTTCACTCCAAATGGTTTATCCTCGGCGGAACCTTTCAGCAGAACAATGGAGAAATGCTCAGTTGTTAAGCCTGATAAGTGCTCCAAGTACCATGCTTAATCCTGCACAATCTGACACAGTAAGCAAATTCTATACATCCAGCAAATGTTGTTTTAGTACTTTAAACCATTTATAAGCCAGTTTTTTTGCTTCATTGTTTTAGATGCCATGTGAATATCTTTCTTTGGACACTATGGAGAAATGGATAGTTTGTAAGTATTAAATACATGATTTGAATTGTCACAAGAACAACATAGGTTTGCCATGTAGCCTAGAAACTATATGTGGGAACATCGCCTGTTTAGGCTGTCAAAACTGTTCTGCTACTGAGATTGACTGATTTTTGTTCTCATGCTTTGTCCCTTTTTAAATACAATTGGCTAATAAAAATATAAGATCTAAAATTAACAGTTGACCTTACAACAGTTACCTTTTGTGGGGAAGAGTTCCAAACTTGTGCTAACATTTCTTGGAAGAATACAATCTCAACTTCAGTATGTCTTCACAACTGGAATTCCTTGTCGTTGGAACGATTCTCTCCAATTGTTTCCACATCACAAGTATGATGCCCAGAACTAGATGCAATACTCTAGCTGTGGCTGAACTAGTATCTTACATAATTAACAACACTCTATGCCCCTATTAATACAATCCAGGATAGTGTATGTATTATAATGCTTTCAATCTGTCTTGCCACGCCACTGACTAATGCACGTACACACCCAGGTCCCTTGACTCCTGCACCACTTCAGAATTATGTCCTTTAGTTTACAGTCCTTCCAAGTTCACCTCCCAAGAATGAATCACTTCACCTGCATTCAACTTCATCCATTTGTCCACCCATTCCACCAGCTTGTTTACATCCTTTCAATGTTCTACACTATTGGCAATGCTTCCAAGTTGTACATTACTACCAAAGTTTTTAAATCACTTTGTTTACTCTTGGGATGTTGGTGTCACTAGCCAGTCGAGCATTTATTCTCCACTCCAAATTGCCCTTAAGAAGTGGTGATGAGCTGATGTCCTGAACTCCCTTTAGGTGTAGGGATACCCACACTGCTGTTAGTATGGGAGTTTTTGGGTTTCAACCCTAGCAATAGTGAATGAATGATATAATTCCAGGACAAAGTGGGTCTTGGGAGAACTTGCGGGTGCAGGTGTTCCCAGGCATTTGCTGTCTTTATTCTTACAGTTAATAGTGGTCATGGGTTTGGGCAGTGTTTGGAGCCCTGGTGAGGTAATGCAGTTTGTGGATAATAAATACTGCTGATATATCGGTGCTGAAGAGAGCAGGTATTGGTGGTGGTGAATCGGATACCAGTCAAATGGATTACTTTTAGCAGAATAATATCACATTTCTCAGATATTATTGGAGTTCCATTCGATCAGGCAAGTGGGAGCATTCCATTATGCTCCTGACTTGTAAATTGTAGATAGTGAACAGGTACTGGGAAGACAAGTGAGTTACTCACTGGGGAATTCTTTGTGTTTACATTAGGGTAATTTGGTAACATGAATGTCATTAAATGTCAAGGACGTTGATTAGATTCTTTGTTGCAGACAATCATTGCCTCTGGCATTTGTATGGCATGTATTTCTTAGACATTACATGACAGCTCAAGCCTAGCAGTTGTTGAGATTTTGTTGCATGTGGACACTGCTTCAGTATCTGAAGAGATATGAATAATGCAGATCATTGTGTACTCGTGAGCTTAACACCCTGACCTCTGACTTTATGATGGAGAGAAGGTGATTTATGAGGTAGCTGAAGCTGGTCAGGCCTTCGACATTACCTGAGGAATTCCTACAGAGATGTCCTAGGGTTGAACTAATTAATATGCTTGATGCCATGCTCTGTAAATGTGACAGTGATGACAAGGGCAGTCACCTGTTCCGAATCTGGAGTTTAGCTCTTTTGTTCATGTTTGGAACATGACTATAATGAGATCGCTGACTTAACCCACACCGAGAGCGATGAACATTTACTTTGCGAGTCCCACTTGATAACATTGTCAAAGCATCTTTCCATGAGTATGCTGATGAATGAAGGTAAACTGATGAAGGTCAGTATTTGTTTGGATTTGTACTTTTGTTTTATGTAGAGGATGTATTGAGCAATTTTCCACATTGCTGGATAGATGCAAGTGTAGTAGATGTGCTGGACCAAGCTTGGCTGACGGTGCAGCTAGTCCTGGAGTACACATTTTCAGGGCTATTGCCAGAATGTTGTCATTGCCCTTATCATTGCACTACCCAGTATCTCTAGCCGTTTCTTGATTTCTTGGAGTGAATTGAATTGGTTAAATCTGGGCATCTGTGATGCTGGGACTCTGGAGGAGGTCATGGTCCACTTGGCATCATGGCTAAAGATACATGCAAATCTTTCAACCTTGCCTTTTGCACTAATGTTCTGTTCTCCTCCAGGCATTGAGGATTTGTGGAGTATCCTCCTCCATTGAGTTTAATAGTTCTCATCATACACAACTAAATATGACAGGACTGCAGCACTTAAATTTGATTCATTGGTTTTGGGATTGCTTAGCCCCATTGATGCTTCTGTTATATGATATGCAAAAACTTTTGTGTTATAGCTTTTTTTTGGTGCATCCTAGCATGTCCTCTTGCACTTTGCGCCTTGCTCCGATGTAAAGGAGACATTGGACCATGAGGCGACAAATTGATAGCCAACAGTACCACATGATTGCCGGGTTTTGAATTGCTAGATCTATTCAAATGCATTCCATATCGTGTAGTGATAGTGCTTCACACTACAATGGAGTTTATCCTCCATGTGAAGACAGGACTTCATCTCCACAAGAATTGTGCAGAAGTCACCTCCAGATTCTGTCAAAGATAGACATATTTCTGTCAGGTAGATTGGTGTGAATGAAGTCACGTAGGCTTTTCTCTCTTGGTGGTTTCCATATTAACATGGATTCCAGACAAAATGCAAACTCATGGCGTCAGGCCAAACATGTGGAGGCTGTGCCTTGGTAGTAAGGTCACTGGACAAGTAATCTAGACCTGTCCCAGACTCATTATAGCAGCCATGTCCTTTAGCACTCAGCCAGTCCATTTTTTTAGTGGGGCTACAGAGCCACTCTTGGTGATGGATGTTGAAATCCCTCACCTCACGTACTTTCTGCACCCTAGCAATCCGTAGTGCTTCCTTCAGGTGGTGTTCAACGTGAAGAAACATTGATTCAATAGAATATCTTCTGGGTGGAGGACAAGCCAGTGTTTATCCAGATGTTTCATGCCCATATTTGATCTGACATTGAGATTTCATAGGATCTCAAATCAATGTTGAGAACACCCAGAGTAACTTGTTCTGGGTTGTGTATCACTGTGTTGCCACCTCTGGTGAGTCTGTCCTGCTGATCTGACAGGACATATGGAGGGATGTTGACAGTTATATCTGGGTCATTGTATGTTTCCATGATTATTAATATGTCCGGTTATTGCTTCAATAGCTTCTGAGGCATTGCTCCAAAAGAGACCCCAGATATTGGTAAGGACTTATCTTTTCTGATGTCGAGCTTGATGCCAGGGAATCAATCCACTCATTCACTTTTTTTGAGGGTCAACCACATTGCTCTAGATCTGAATGGAGTCATATGTAAATCTGTCCAGGCAAGGATGGCAGAGTTCCTTTCCTAAAGGAAATCAGTGATATACACTTGTACTGCAACTGATCGTGACTGCATGGTCATGGTTAACCATACTTTTAATTCCAGATCTTATTGAATTCCAATTTCCATAAGATCATAAGTATAAGAGCAGAATTACACTTTTCATTTGGCACATCACGTCTGCTCCTCAATTTAATCATCGCTAATATGTTGCTCAATCCCATTGCCCTGCCTTCTCACAGTAACCCTTGGTCCTCTTACTAATCAAGAATCTATCTATCTCTGTCTTAAATACACTCAATGACTTAGCCTTCACAGTCCTCTACAACAATAATTTCACAGATTAACCACTTTCTGGATAAGGAAATTCCTCCTCATCTCCGATCCTTAGGGTTGTCCCTCTGAGGCTATGCCTTTGTGTCCTCTTGGAAACCACATTCACTCTATCCAGGCCTCTCAGTATTCTATAAGTTGCATTCAGATTCCTCGTCATCCTTCGAAACTGCATTGAGGACAGACCCAGAGTCCTCCACGGCACCTCATTTGACAAGCCCTTCACCCCAAGATAACTCTTGAAAACCTTCTCTTGACCTCTTCCAAGGCCAGCGCATTTGTCTCCGATATAGAGCCCAAAATTGCTTTAAGTATTCAAATGCAGTCTGACTGGAGCCGTATACAGCCTCAGCAGTACATCTCTGTTGTATGGTGGACCTCTTGTAATGAATGAGAATATTGCATTTGCCTTCCTAACTGCCAACTGAATCAGCATATTAACCTTGAGAGAATTCTGAACTAGGACTGCAAAGTCCCTTTGTGCTTCAGATTTCCAAAGCCTTTCCCTATTTAGAAAATAGTCTGTGCCTCCATTCTTCAGACTAAAGTGCAAAACCTCCCACTTTACCACACTGATTTCCATCTGCCAGTCTATTGGCCTGTCCAAGTTCCCCTCCTGTCTCCCCCATTCTCTCAACACTACCTGTCCGTCCATCTGTCTGCAAACTGAGCAACAATGCCTTCAGTTCCTTCGTCAAGATCATTAATATATAACCAAACAGTTGTGGTCCCAATATTGACCCCTGCAGAATTCCACGAGCCACCGTCTGCCATCCTGTAAAAGACCCCTTTATCCCCACTCTCTGCCTTCTGCCAATCAACCAGTCCTCTCTCCATTGCCAGTATCTTGCCCCAACAGCTTGGTCTCTGAGCAACCTTCTGTGCAGCACCTTATCTAAAGGTCTTCTGGAAATCATGTCTGCTGGGTCTCCTTCGCTTAACTTGTTACCTCCTTTAAAAAATATATTAAAACATTTGTCAGGCGTGACCTCCCATGACAAAGTGTGATGATTCAGCCGCATTTTAACATTCACTTCCATGTACTCCACAATCTTGCACTTAATAATGGGCTCTAAAGTCTTACCAACGACAGAGTTCAGGCTAACTTGCCTACAATTTCTTTACTTCTGCTTCCTTTGCTTAAACAGGGGTGTTACATGAGCCATTTGTCCTCGGCATCCTCCGTGACTCGAGTGATTCCTGAAAGATCATCACCAATCCCCCTGCAATCTCCTCAATACTCTCCTTCAAAACTCTGGGGTGGAGTCCATCTGACCTGGGTAATTGATCCACCTTCACTTGACCCAACATCATCTCCTTAGTGATGGCCACTATACTCACCCCTGCCCCCTGACTCTCTTGAAATTCTGTTATGCTCCTGGTGTTTTCCTCTGTGAAAACTGATGGAAAGTGCCTAAAAGTTACTCCGGCATTTCTTTGCTTCCCATTACTACTACTTGATTTCTAGTGGTCTAATGGCTACTCTTGCCTCTCTCTTTTTTGATATCTCTTCTTATAAAATAAGATTGCTAGAGGTTTTTTTATTATGAGCTTGCTTTTTCTAATATTTCACCTTCTCCCCCTTCATTTCCTTTCTTTTATCATCTAGTTTTTAATGGCTTCCCATTAATCTTCACCACATTATGTAATTTTTCTTAAGTTTTTAAGCTGCTACAAGCCTGATTCTTCCAGTACACCTGAGTTTGAAGTCTCCCATGATTATTGTAATAGCACTTTTCTTATGTGTTTTTTCTATTTCCTGATTTTATTTCTTCAAATCCTGACTACTACTAAGGGCCTGTACATGGTTCCTGTCAGAGTGCGGTTTTTCCTTTGCGGTTCTTCAACTCTGTCCACACAGATTCTAACCTTCTGACTCTAAATGATTTCACCATCAACCATTGTGGAATTTAAGCCCCCAAAATATTAGCACAGGGTTCTGAATTACTTGTCTAGTGACATTACCACCAAAGCACTGCCTGCGCATTTTTGATCTGATGTCAAGGAATTTCATTTTGTTCAAAATCAATGTTGAGGACTCTAAGGGTAACTCCTTCCTGACTGTATGCCACTCTGTCACCACCCCTGATGATTGTTATCAGGAAAACCATGGTCCCAACATGGACCCCTGGAAAACTACAAACCTTTCTTCAGCTGTAAAATGTTCATTAACTACCCACTCTGTTTCCTACCACTCAGCCAATTTTGAAGCCATTTTGTAAGCATCCATTTTATTCCTTGAGTTAAACTTGTTTTTTGTAAGTCTGGTGTATCACACTGTATCAAATATTTTTTGGAAATCCATATACATCATATCAATCTTCTGATGCCTCCTCAGGTAAACTCTCAACTTAGTCATGTTTGAGTTTTGCCTGAAGAAATCAAAGCTGATTTTCCATTGTCACAAGAACAAATACATGTATATTATTAATTTTGCTCTGAATTAGTGTTTTTCTAGTAGTTTGCTCACCACAGAGTTATGAGGGGGCTAGGAATGGTTTTGAGAGAGAGAGAGAGAGAGAGAGAGAGAGATTGATAAGTTAGGTAAGTGGGCAAGAAGTTGACAAATGGAGTATAATTTGTGGGAAAATGTGAAGTTGTTCACTTTGGGAGAACCAAAATTATTTAAATGGCTAAAAACTGCAAAAACCTGCAACTTAGGGTGACTTGTGCATGAACACAGCTGGCAAACAAGAGCAGAAGGTAATCAGGAAGGTTAATGGAATGTTGGCCCTCATTTCAAGGGGCCTGGTGCAGTAGAGTAGTCTTAATGCAACTGTAAAAGCTGCTGATGAGACTACAGCTGGAGTACTTTGAGGGGACTTTTGCTCCCCTTATTTAAGGCAAGATATCATTCCATTAATGGTGTGGATGGATTGTCTTATTAGGTGAAACAGGTTGGGACTTGACTCAACGGATTCTAGAAAAATTAGAGGTGAGCTCATACAGAATTGTTAAGGGTTTTGACAGGGTGTGGGAACAGAGGGCATAGTTTCAGAACTAAAGGGTGTCAATCTGAGACGGAGATGAGAAATTTCTTCTCTTGGAATTCAATGTCTTTGGAACTCCTTACCACCAAGAGCTGTGGGGGCAGAGTCCTTGAGTATATTTAAGGCTGAGACAGATTCTTGATCAATCGGAGAATGGGAAGAAGGCAGGAAAGTGGACATGAGGAATGTCAAATCAGCCATGAGTGGGCTCAAGGGATCAAACGTCTTTTTTAAATTCCTTCACGAGATGAGGGTGTCACTGGCTTGGCCAGCTTTTATTGCCTATCACTAACAGCAGTCAAATTTACTGTGGATCTGGAATTACATATAGGCCAGATCAGCTGAGGATGGCAGTTTCCTTCCTTAAACGATGTGAGAACATAGAAGAATACAGCGCAGTACAGGCCCTTTGGCCGTCGATGTTGCGCCGATCCAAGCCCACCTAACCTACACTAGCCCACTATCCTCCATATGCCTATCTAATGCCCGCTTAAATGCCCATAAAGAGGGCGAGTCCACCACTGCTACTGGAAGGCATTCCATGAACTCACGACTCACTGAGTAAAGAATCTACCCCTAACATCTGTCCTATACCCACCACCCCTTAATTTAAAGCTGTGCCCCCTCGTAATAGCTGACTCCATACGTGGAAAAAGGTTCTCATGGTCAACCCTATCTAAACCCCTAATCATCTTGTACACCTCTATCAAGTCACCCCTAAACCTTCTTTTCTCCAATGAAAACAGCCCCAAGTGCCTCAGCCTTTCCTCATACGATCTTCCTACCATACCAGGCGACATCCTGGTAAACCTCCTCTGCACCCGTTCCAGTGCCTCCACATCCTTCCTATACTATGGCGACCAAAACTGCACACAATACTCCAGATGCGGCCGCACCAGAGTCTTATACAATTGCAACATGACCTCAGGACTCCGGAACTCAATTCCTCTACCAATAAAAGCCAGTAAGCCATATGCCGCCTTCACCGCACTATTTACCTGGGTGGCACCTTTCAAAGATCTGTGTACATAGACACCAAGATCCCTCTGCTCATCCACACTACCAAGTATCCGACCATTAGCCCAGTACCCCATCTTTTTGTTCCTCATACCAAAGTGAATCACCTCACACTTAGCTGCATTGAACTCCATTTGCCATCTTTCTGCCCAGCTCTGCAGCTTATCTATATCCTGCTGTAGCCTGTCACATCCTTCCTCACTGTCAAAGACTCCACCGACTTTTGTATCATCCGCAAACTTGCTCACCCAACCTTCTAACCTCTCCTCCAGGTCATTTATAAAAATGACAAACAGCAATGGTCCCAAAACAGATCCTTGCGGAACACCGCTAGTAACTGCACTCCAAGATGAACCTTTACCATCAACTACTACCCTCTGTCTTCTTCCAGCCAGCCAATTCCTAATCCAAACCTCCAACTCGCCCTCAATGCCATACCTCCGTATTTTTTGCAGTAGCCTACCATGGGGAACCTTATCAAACGCCTTACTAAAATCCATATACACCACATCTACCGCTTTACCCTCGTCCACCCCCTTAGACACTTAGACACCTTCTCAAAGAATTCAATAAGGTTTGTGAGGCACGACCTGCCCTTCACAAAACCATGCTGACTATCCTTGATCATATCATTCCTCTCCAAATGTTCATAAATCCTATCCCTTACGATTCTCTCTAAGACTTTGCCCACAACAGAAGTGAGACTCACCGGCCTATAGTTACTCGGATTATCCCTCTCCCTTCTTGAACAAGGGAACCACATTTGCTATCCTCCAGTCTTCTGGCACTATTCCTGTAGACAACGAGGACATAAAAATCAAGGCCAATGGCTCTGCAATCTCCTCCCTTGCTTCCCATAGAATCCTAGGATAAATGTCATCAGGCCCAGGGGGCTTATCTATTTTCACCCTTTCCAGAATTTCCAACACCTCTTCCCTACATACCTCAAAGCCATCCATTCTACTTAATTGTGACTCAGTATTCACATTGGCAACAATGTCCTGTTCCTGAGTGAATACTGACGAAAAGTATTCATTCAGTATCTCCCCAATCTCTTCAGCCTCCACACGCAACTTCCCACTTCTATCCTTGACTGGACCTATTCCTACCCTAGTCATTCTTTTATTCCTGACATACCTATAGAAAGCCTTTGGGTTTTCCCTAATCTTACCAACTAAGGACCTTTCATGTCCCCTCCTTGCTGCTCTTGGCTCTCTCTTCAGATCCTTCCTGGCGACCTTATAACTCTTAATCGCCCCAATTGAACCTTCACGCCTCATCTTTACATAGGCCGCCCTCTTCCATTTAACAAGAGATTCCAATTCCTTATTAAACCACGGCACCCTCACACGACCCTTTCCTCCCTGCATGACAGGTACATACTTATCAAGGACACTCAATTGTTGCTCCTTGAACAAGCTCCACATATCAATTATGCCCTTGCCTTGAAGCCTACTTTTCCAAGCCACGCATCCAAGTCATGCCTCACCATATCATAATTTCCCTGCCCCCAGCTATAACTCTTGCCCTGCTGTGCTCACTTATCCCTCTCCATCACTAGAGTAAAGGTCACCGAATTGTGGTCACTGTCCCCAAAGTGCTCACCTACCTCCAATTCTAACATGTGGCCTGGTTCATTACCCAGAACCAAATCCAGTATGGCCTCACCTCTTGTTGGCCTGTCTACATATTGTTAGGAAACCCTCCTGCACACATTGGACAAACACCGACCCATCTAACGAACTTGAGCTATAGCTTTCCCAATCAATATCAGGAAAGTTAAAGTCCCCCATAATAACCACCCTATTACTTTCACTCTTCTCCTGAATCATCCTCGCAATCCTTTCTTCTATGTTTCTAGGACTATTAGGAGGCCTGTAGAAAACTCCTAATAGGGTGACCTCACCTTTCCTATTCCTAACCTCAGCCCAAACTACCTCAGATGGCGTGTCTTCATTCATCGTCCTTTCCACCGCTGTAATACTATCTTGGACAAGCAATGCCACACCTCCCCCTCTTTTACCCCCACCTCTGACCCTACTAAAACATTTAAACCCTGGATCCTGCAACAGCCAATCCTGTCCCTGTTCTACCCATGTCTCCGTAATAGCCACAACATCGAAATCCCAGGTACCAACCCACGCTGCAAGTTCACCTACCTTATTTTGTATACTTCTTGCGTTGAAGTATACACATTTCAAGCCACTTTCCTGTTTACAGGCACCCTCCTTTGAGATTGATGCCATGTTCCTAACCTCCCTACACTCCAGATCCTGCACCCTAAAGCTACAGTCTAGGTTCCCATGCCCCTGCAGAGTTAGTTTAAACCTCCGCCGCTGCTCCCCCCACCTCGGAGAGCACTAGCAAACCTCCCGCCAAGGATACTGGTGCCCCTCGGGTTCAGGTGTAGACCATCCTGTTTGTTGAGGTCCCACCTTCCCCAGCAAGAACCCCAGTTATCCAAATACCGGAATCTCTCCCTCCTGCACCATCTCTGTAGCCACGCATTTAACTGTTCTCTCTCCCTATTCCTCGACTCTCTATCACGTGGCACGGGTAACAAACCAGAGACAACAACTCTGTTTGTTCTAACTCTGAGCTTCCAACCTAGCTCCCTGAAAGCCTGCCTAACATCCTCAGCCCCCCTCCTAGCTATGTCATTGGTGCCAATGTGGACCACGACTTCAGGCTGCTTCGCCTCCCCCTTAAGGACCCGGAAAACACGATCAGAGACATCACATACCCTTGCACCTGGGAGGCAACATACCAAACGTGAGTCTCTCTCACCCCCACAAAACCGCCTATCTGTGCCCCGAACTATCGAGTCCCCAATTAATATTGCTCTGCTCTTCTCCACCCTTCCCTTCTGAGCAACGGGGACAGGCTCCGTGCCAGAGGCCTGAGCCCCATTACTTACCCCTGGTAAGTCGTCCCCCCCACAAGTATCCAAAACGGTATACTTGTTCTTGAGGGGAACGGCCGCAGGGGGTCCCTGCACTGGCTGCTTTCTCCCAGTCCCCCTCACTGTCACCCATCTGTCTGCAATCTTTGGAGTTACTACTTCCCTAAAGCTCTGATCTATGACCCCCCTGCCTCCCGAATGATCCTAAGTTCATCCAACTCCAGCTCCAGTTCCCAAACACGGTCTTGGAGGAGCTGGAGATGGGTGCACTTCCTGCAAGTGTAATCAGCAGGACGTCCATGGCATTCCTCACCTCAAACATGTTGCAAGAGGAACATTGCACTGCCTTCACTGCCACTTCTGTCGTGCCTTGGGTTCTTCTCCTGCGCGCTTTTATAGGGAAAAAAACCTACCCAGGTAAGCTTACGCTATACCTGCTTCCGGGTCTCGGCTGCCCCTCTGGTCTTCGTCACTTCCCCCTGCTGCTCCAGCTCTTTCTGTGAAGAGAAAAAAAAACACTGCTGCCCACTAAGTAATTTTAAAACAAACTGTCTTCCCTTAGCTGCTGCTCGCACTCAACCAGATAAGTTTTTCTAACTATCAACAATGGACTGATGGTCACCACTTAGACTTTTTTGTTGTCAGGTTCAAATTCCACCATGTGCTGTGGCAGGATTCAAACCTGGATCCTCAGGACATGACCTAGATCTCTAGATTAACAGTCCAGTGACAATACCATTAGGCCATCACTTTCTTACACTCACTCCGGTTCATATTTCCTATGGGCTTACCAAAGTTAAATTGATTAGCTTGTCATTGCTGAGCTTATCCTTGTTAGTTTTTCAAACAATGATGTCAAGTTTGCAGTTCTACAGGGAAATAATTATTGTTCCATTTTTAGTAACTTTTTAAAAGTGTGTTTCACATGTTGGTAAAGCAGATAGAGTTGGTTTGTGTTGCACTATAAAGTAGTTACTTGTCTCAGCATTCCAACACCACCTGGATAGCCTCTCACCTTTTACCATCCATTAACTTGAGATGAGACAAGACTTTATCCACAGTGTTAGTTGCAACAGTTGATGTTCCATACATCAGCACTGTATTTGTTGACTGACATTGGAACTTAGTTGAAAATATAGAGGTCATGTTAACCTTCAGTTTTAAAATTCACCTTGTTTTGAAGTCTGTCAGTTGCCTTACCTTTTCTTTTTCTGTGTAATCTTCTCCAAACCTTCAACCCTCTACGATTCTGCACTCATCAATTCTGACCTCTATAGAACTTAAATTGATCCATTGCTACTAGTTGTACTTTCACCTGCCTAGCTCTTGAATTTCCTCATGAACATTCATCCTTCAAGACACTGCTTAAAGTCTCAGCCAAAAACTGGATCAAAAACAAATCCGTCCACCTGACCCATTGCATAGATTGGCGTCAACCTTCACTTTATAAATTTCCTATAAAGTATTTGGGGATGTTTTATAAATATAAACTTTTGTTGTGAAAAAAATGTTGATGCAAAAGTGATATTAACACATATTTTAACCTTTTTGTTAGTTGGTTTTATCCTTTGCCATGGAAACCTGAATTCAGATGCTGCAGCTCTGAGCCTGTGGAAGATTGCCCTGCAGAGCAGTTCCTGTCTTGCCCTCTTCAGGGATGAAGTGTTCCATGTTCACAAAGTCGCAGAAGACTTGTTCATGAACATAAAAGGGTACTGTTGTTTTGAGTTTCTTAGTTGTACAAAATCCCATTGAGTATTGATGTGTAATTTGTAATATACGAAGTGTTGCAAATACATTATTAATAATTATGGAAGCAAGTTTAGATTATGCCGTTTTGATACATGACAATAGTGAATAGTATTCATGTGTACATATTATGTTTGGAGATTTATAGTATTTGAAAGATGAGCTTGAGTTGTTTACTTGACGGGTATGTTTTGAAACAAACTAATTGTACAGTTGCTGTGATTCACAATGGTGACAGCAAATCAAAAAATTAAACCTGTATTCTCCATAAATTCTAGTTTATAACTGATAAAAGGTTGGGAATTTAAAATTGAGGCAGAAGTGTGTTTTAAGTTCTTTGCAGTTAATACATTATTTTTAAGGTCAAAGTCATTTGGAATAATTTCCTAAATAATTTCCATTAAGGCATGTGATCTGGTAACTGCCCAGTGGGATATTTGTCCTGTTACTGAATTAAGTGTTTATACTGTTCACAGCAGTTAGAAACGGATCAGAGGCTGCTAGTATACTGTGAATGTAAGAATCAACATTTCAGTTCAGGGAAACAGTCACCCAAGCAGGATTATTATTTTGTGGAGGCTCCAAATGGTGAGAGTTGAACAGAAATTCTCAAATTGCCAGAACTGAAAAGACATTTAGGCTATCAGGAATTCCATGCTGGCAGACTTAGACAGAAGTCCTAAAATTCTCACTGTCCAAAAAAGAGAACTAAAAAGAGTCTGTTAAGTAAAAGTTAAAACATTGATGTCGGAGTGATAGTTCTGAGATATGTGAGGGATTTTGTTGGAAAAAAGTTGAAACTTTGTTTTCCTGTTTAAAATCTTTATAAACTGTTTGATTAATAGCGTTGTTTGTTTTCTTCTATGCATTAACCTTATGTTCTTTTGTTGAAGAACATGTGCAGCCCCGTGTGTATATGTTTAGCAACTAGCCACTATGCGGAACCAAATTCAAAAATAAACCTTTATCTATCAAACTAAGTTTCATCCTGGAATTTGATATGTCCATGATTATCATCAGCTAAGATCATAATATAAGTATTTCCCAGTGCTTGCTCACGCAATCAGAATACTCATTACTATATTTGCTTTTCACATTTTTGTTTCAGAGGACAACTGTTAGTGATTTTTTTTCTGAATAAGTATCAACTGTTGTGTAATCATGTTTACATCCAAATTGTTAGGGTGGGCTATAGAAGTCAAATTTATTGAAGTTAAGAAATCTAATTGAATTAGATAGTTTAAAATCTTAGTACTTTAAATGCAGCAGTATTTAAAACCACTCTTAAGATTTTCTATTTCTTGAAGTTTCTTCAATAATTTGTACGGAAAATCTGATGAGGTTAACACGTTGTATTCCCCAAATGGCCTTGGGGATAATTATGTTTGGAAACGTGATGCTGATATAATTGTAAATAGCTGTAACTAAGTGGACTTGACTGCTATCCGACCAAATAAGATAAACTTGGATATAAGATGAAGTTCCATCATTTTTTAAACTCTGCTCCTGTTTACTGTTTGCATTTCCAAAACAAGCACAATGAAATAGAGTTATGAAGTTGAAACAAAAATGGGATGGTTTTCAAGTTTTCTTTATTAAACAAAAGAAATCCTGATTCTTTTTCTAGTACCATTCTAAATACTGACTTTCTAGCTCAAACAAATTGATTAAACATTTTAAAAAGTTTTTTTTGTCTTTGCCAGCAAGCAGACTGTTAAATTGTTCAGTTCTCCTCTAAATGTACTTTTATCGTGGAAATTACATTGGGTTCTTGTTTGGATTTCAGTGTTCTAAATTTAAATCAGTCAGCAATGGTAATCTCAGCATGAATTTGTACTTCATTTTCACAGCTACAACAAACGTATAGCTGATATACGTGAATGCCGAGAGACAGCATTATCACATGCGTAAGTACATAATTTCAAAAATATCTAAAACATTTCAATAGCAAAAAGTCTCAAGTATTTGGCAAACATAGCAATCAAGGTGAAATTAAAATACATTTCATAATATTTATCATCAATTGGACACAAATCTTTACATTTACTCTGAATGTTTGTGAAGTCATATATAGTTAATGTCATCTCCTCATTCCACTATAAACATCTTTGACCCAGGATGACTAAGTGAGCTATGTGACACCCAAAATGTGGAGTTTTGTAGCACATATACAGTACTAGTTATTCAGTTGACCACTCGTTGGCTGATTATTCTTTTCGTATAAGCCACCTTATAAACTTAATATTTATTTCGCTTCCAGTAACCTTTCATGATCCTTTCATGCAGCTGTTGAATTCCCTTTTGAAATCCTTAGAGACTGTGTTTTTGTAATAGTTTTGGAGTAGTAGAAATTCCAATTCCAATTCCAAGTAACCTCTGCTTAAGAGAAAATACTCTTTATTACTTTCAGTTTATAATGTGTTGTTATTGTGTGGACGGTGGAAATAGTTTATTGCCCTTCACTCTGTGGCCCTTCACATGGCATCTATCATGTTGAAAATTTTAAGTATCTTGCTCACAGCCCTTCTGCTAGGATTTTCTTCATCTGACTTAATGCTGCTTTTGTTGCAGTTTTGTCCCAAAACTTTTAGCAGATGGACTGGGTAGCTGCAAATGTGTTGTATAATTCATTCTAAAGACTTGTAGGATCAATAGGTTATTCAGTAATTATCTGAAGTTTGTTATGAAATAAAATAGTCCAGTTCTGTTGACAGTTATTTTTTGTTGGTTATATCTAAGGATAAAAGCAATTCTGGTAACTGTTAAACTTCAAAATTAATTTCAAAATACTTGGTTCATAGTATTACTTTGCAAGTAATAAGTGCTTCTTTATCAATTTAGATGATCACAACTCCGTTTGATGACAATTACTCACTTACTTAATCTGAATACTATTTTTTGTAACAGCACTCCTGAACTAAAATTGACTGGGAGTGGATTACAATTAGTTGTACTTTAGCTTGCTGTTGAGTCATTTTTAGAAGTAATATTGACATGTACAAAAACAATGCAAAACCTATGGCGCTTACATAAGGAGGACACTGCTTCAGATTGCTGTCTAAATGAGCCAGTATGTTTTTCTACAACATAGAACTGTTGTTATTACACAGTGATTTTGTGTGAACCCTTACAGAAATGTTGTGTTAGTAAGTTGACCAGTAAATAAAGTGCATATTGTTTGCCTCTTGAACTCCTTGGAATTCAACAAATTTGGCAAATAATAAATATACCTCCAGATAAGTTCCAGTTTCAAACTCTGAATGAAAGTAAATCCTGAGGCTTGAAATGAGTAATGTGTTGATCAGTTCTATTCATTTTATTGTTCTTATTTTCCTGTGGAGAGTTCTGTTCTGATGTATTCTGACTGTTTAACATAATACAGAAAAGCTTTTGAAAATTTCATTTTAGTTCATTGAATAACTAGTACCATAACTCACTTGTGTAAAAGTCACCCACGTAAGATTTGGCCTAAGAAAAACAGAACTTTTCATCTTACTGATAGACGAAGAATTTTAGGGATTGAATTGTGTTGTAATTATGAGTTACTTGCCAGGTGTTACTACGGTTCATTTAATTTAACTGCACATGCAGGAACTTCTTCATTCCACTAATTCTAGTAGCAATCACCCAGTGAAAAGGACTAATGTGTACCACCTGATCCATCGTGGTGCCTTGAAGAAGGAAAAGCATATATATAGTTCAAATTAAACTGGAGAGAAAAAATGAAGGAAATATTAACAATCATTGGCAAACAGTCAGCTTATCTGCAGGCTGTCAGGAACAAAGGGTACATTACAGAATTCAAAACCAGTATCTTGTGATGCACAGTGGTTGTGAAAAGACAAATTTGGTATTCTATCACAAAACAAAAATTTAATGAGGTTTGCCATTTCAGCTCCAAGATTCCACTGTTGTGTCAACTGATACTGAGAAAAGATTGTTGATTTAATTAGACTAGTTTAATAAGACGTATGATACACCAATAAACTTTGACATGTCATTTAATCCAAGTGTTAACAAGATTGGTTAAAAGCAACCTCATTGTAAAGATCACTGACCAGGAATAACTGGAACAACTTGGATATTGGAAGATGAAAAAACATTCATAAATATGGAAATATGTGAGCATCCTCAGTAGCAGCATTGTGCCAGTGGGTTATAGATGCATGAAGTCAACTTGATCCCAGTGGGATGAATATTCTGACGACTGGAAATCTGACTTCAATGATCATTTAGCGCTGCTTTACTGACTATTTTTTGGAACTCTGCATTTCTGACCAGGACTTCTGATTTTGGACTCCCCAGAAATAGTGTATCCAGTCAGGAAAGACTAGTACAATGTGGGATCAGCACTGGAAACCACATTGTACCAACTTTCCACAGTAATAACTACTGTTTTTCAAAGTTTAAACATCTACAACCTCTTTGAGAAGTGTATATAACTGAACAAGGTAAGTGGACAAGGGGGTCAGATGGCAGCTAAATGAGTACAAGTTTGGGGAGAAGTTAGGTGGGAGAGGTGAAGGATGCTCAGGTGTAAGGAATGGTGGATGCAAGTTGCATGTCAAAGCTTGGGTGTCTGAACGTGATTAGAGTATGATTGGGGGATTGATTTGTGAAGATACTGTTGCTTTAAGAGGTGTATTTTGTCTTTTTTTTCATAAAGAGAGGTTGAGCCAGAGGTATTCCAAGCCAATAAAGTGAGACCATGGGAAGTTTTTTGAAAAGTTGGAACAGTAGAAGCAGCGTGAATGGGTGGGGTCAGGCTCCCATGGAACCAAGGTTTTAGTTTGTCTTTTAGCAACTATTGAGGTTTGGAAGCTGCTGTACTTACCTCCATGATACAGCAAAATGCTTGAGTTCTCCCTCCCTCAGCATTTTCTCTTGATGTTTTCATTTTGAACTGGAAACACATCACATATAAGACAACCTGTTGTACTGAATTTGCCTCTGCCAATGGTGTGTTGAGGTATTATTATCTTTGAACAGCTAATCAAAGGTAGTTAACATATACAGGTCGTTCTGCTAGAATGCCCGTTTCCTCAGCACAAATTTGCTGTAATGTGATTGACGAATTGGGGATGTTATTTGTAAAGCGTGAACTTTTAAAACATCTGGCTGTATTGCAATTACATCAACAACACTTTGAGCGCTATTTCTAAAGTGCAATTTTTCTATAATATAGGGTTGCACAAGGACACAACCGTCATGTTATAGAAGACTTGACCCTATATTGTGCTAAGTATTTTGATAAAGTTAGAGCAGGATTCTGGCAAGTATTACATGTACTGGAGACATGCTCCAGCTCTCGCCAACAAAGCTGGCTGGAAGGGTGAGCTGTGAGGAGGACAGAAGTCATTTGATTTAGGCTGGGTGAGCGGGCAAATGCATGGCAGATACATAAAATGTGGATAAATATGAAGTTTTCCACTTTGGCAAAATTGGCAAGGCAGATTATTATTGAAAGGAGGGGGCGGTGCGGTGGTGGTAGAGGAATATTTAACAAGACCTGGATGACCTCATTCCCCAGTTGCTGAAGGTAAGTGTGCAAGTGCAGCAGGCGGTAATGAGGGCAAACTTTATGTTGGCTTTCATAGTGAGATGATTTGAGTCCAGGATCGTGGATGTCTTGCTGAAATTATTGGTGAGGCTACACCTGGAATATTGTGTGCAGTGTTGGTCTCCTTATCTGAGGAAGGGTGCTCTTGCTATAGAGAGAGCGCAGTGAAGGTTAAACAGATTGATTCCTGGAATAGCAGGACGGACACGTGAGGAGACACTGCGTCGGTTACGATTATATTCACTGAAGTTCAAAAGAATGAGGGGTATCTCATGGAAACCAATAAAGTTCCAACAGGACTAAACAGGATAGTTATAGGAAAGATGTTCCCAATGGCAGGGAGTCAACAACCAGGGGTCATATCTTAAAGGTAAGGGGTAAAGCTTTTAAGACAGATGAGGAGAAATGTCTTCACCTAGAGAGTGGTGACCCTGTGGAATTCAACGTTGTTGAGGTCAAATGATTGTATTTTCAAGAAGGAAGTAGATATAGCTCTTGTGGCTAAAGTGATCAAGGGAATTGGGGTTGGGCAGGATTAGTATATTGAGATTGATAACCTGCCACGATCATAACAAAAGGTGGAGGAAGTTCGAGGGGTTGCCAGGCCTACTCCTGCTCCTGTCTTCTATGTTTCTACGTTTTAGTGCAGCTAGAGCATTGGTATTGATCCAACAATATGGAAAATTGTCCAAATGTGTTCGAGCTATAAAAAGTGAGAGAAACCCAATCCTGCAAATTCAGTCATCAGAACACACTCAATCATAGGCAAAGTAATGCAAGGTGTTGCCAGCACTACTAAATCAAGTGACACTTATTTAGTTGTAAGGTCACTGACACTCAGTTTATGTTCTACCAAGCCCACTCAATAGCTGATCTTACTATGGCTTTGGAACAAATGTAGACAAAGGAGCTGATCTCGAGGGGAAGTGAGCATGACTGCCCTTGACATAAAGACTGCATTTGACTGTACCCTATCGAGGAGTACTAGCAAAACTGTCATTTGTGGGAGTCAATTGAAATCGATATTGAAAATGATTGCAGTTTTTAGAAGTCTGTCATCTTAGTAATGTGACATCTCTGCAGAGTTCCTCAGGCTAGTGTCAATGGTGCAACCATCTTCAGCTCCTCCATTGATCACCTTCCTTCCATCATGAGGTCTGGAGTGGGGATGTTTGGTGATGGTTGTGCAATATTCAACATCATTTACACCACCTCAGATCCTGAACCAGGCCATGTCCACATTGAGCAAAACCTGGGCAACATTCAGGCTACAGCTGAAAAATGGCAAGTAACACTTGTGCCACATAAGTACCAAGCAATGAGCAACTCCAACAAAAGATGATCTAATGTGTTCAATTACATTATCATCACTCTACTGTCAATATGCTGGGTTGTGCCATTAGGCAGAGATTGAACCAAACCAGCTATTTAAATACTGTGGCTACAAGGCTAAGTCAGAGGGTAAGAATTCTGAGAGTAACTCACCACCTGACCCCTAAACGTCTTATGTGCAAATCAGGAGTTTGATAGAATTCTCTCCATTTGCCTGGCTGAGTGCACCTCCAACAACAGTCTCAAAGCTCAGCATCATCAAGGTCAAAGCATTCTGTTTGATTGGCATCCATCCACTCCCATCAACATTCACTCCCTTCACTACTGACACACAGCCGTAGCCATATATACCATCATGTACAAGCTGCGCTGCTGTAACTTGCCACAACTCCTTTGTTAGCATCTTCCAAACATATGATCTCTTATCACCTAAAATGATGAAGGCAGCAGGTACATGGGAACATCACCACCAGCAAATATCCCTTCAAGTTATTCCTGGCATCCTGACCTGGAACTCTGTTTCTGGTCTTTCACTGTTGCTGGGTCAAAATCCCAGAGCTTCCTAATAGCACTGAGTTTACCTCAAGATTGCAGTGATTCAAAAAGACAGCTCAAGGGTCACCTCCACCTTTTTCGAGAGCTGCAGGCATAGGCAGTAAGTACTTAACTAGCAAATGAAATTGGAATCCTGTGAAACAACCAAGGAATGCATAGTTTATAGTGCTATCAAATAAGTAATGTTAGCAAATTATGAATTCTGTAGTGTCCATTTTTACTGTAATCCAGTGGCACCTTTTCTGAGCACAAATATTGCACTTACGTCAATCTTTCATAAAAATTACCCTGTAAAAGTAAATTCCATAACATCTGTCTTAAAATAATTGATTGCACAATGAGTATGTGTAGTGTTTAGTAGGAGTATTTATTGTATCTTGTCATGATCCACATGGGAAAGTGTGTTGACAGTTGAGTCATCACAAAAAGAAAAACTTAATCAAATTACTCAGTTCCCAGTTTCCTTGCCTGACATACTCAGGTTACTAGCATACACTACTAGGCTTCTATACTTAACAGGAAGTTACTGTTTATTAGAAATTATTCTGAATCACAGGCGAACAAAATATAACATCAGCAACGTTTAACACAGTTAAAAATCACACAACACCAGGTCATAGTCAAACAAGTTTATTTGGAAACACTAGCTTTCGGAGCGCTCCGAAAGCTACTGCTTCCCAGTCAACCTGTTGGACTATAAGCTGGTGTATGGTCTTTATACGCCCGAGTCCAACACGGCACCTCGAAATCATAATTTTTCACACTTTTTTGCTGAAACTCTACTCCTCCTTAAACCATTGTTTGCCTGCAGTCTGACACAGACAAAAGTGAAAGGTGGAGAAGAAAGTGTCAAGGGAACACAATTGCATAACATCTGTCCATAGAATTCAATAGGTTTCTTTTTACTATTTCCAAGTCCTGATTTCTAATTAGCATGTTCCAGTCCCCTCAGTTTCTTACTGATGACACAGGGCAGCAGGCAGACTAATTGTTCAGTCACACAGTCATAAATGAGAGACAACAGTTTATAAGCAAACAGTGTGTGTGAATAGTTATCCATATACTAATTTCCTTTCCTTCGCTGCAAGGAGAAAGGGACACTGCTGTCAGTTTAGAATCTGGAGGCTTTCTGCAACTGTTTTGTTCACACATTGCATATCTACCTATTCAGGAGTCAAAAAGCTGTTGTCATTCTGAGAGTATTTCTGACCTACGCAATTGCTCCTCATTGAAAAACCATTAAGCAGGCTGTTGCTGGCAAAATTACCCTGAATGCATCCATGATGATTATGGGTCCATAGAAACATTGGTGGCAGCAAGAGTTGACATTCGCCCCCTCAAGCTTCCTCTGCCATTCAGTATCATGATGGCAGATCATTGAGCTCAATACCCAGTTCCACCCATGCCCAGATCCTTTGACCATTTTAACTGCAGGAGCTATATCTACCTCCTTGAAAGCATCATGTTTTGACTTGGACCATTTTCTGTGGTAGGGAATTCCACAGGCTCACCCACTATTTGGGTAATGAAATTCACCTTCATCTGTCCCTTTTTCTTGACTCGCCAGCCATTGAGAACATTTTTACTGCATCTGCCCTGTCAGGTCCTGTTGGAATTTTGGGGGTTTCTGGGAGATCCCCTCATTCTTCTGAACTCCAGCGGAAACAATCCGAACCGATTCGATCTCTCCTCATATGTCAGTCCTACTATCCCAAGACTCCATTTGGTAAACCTGCATTCGTTACACTCCCTACATAGCTAGAACGTTTCGTCAGGTAAGGAGACCAAAACTGCACCCACTCTTCCAGGTGTGACTTCACCTATGCCTTGTATAATTGAAGTGAGACATGCTTGTTACTGTCCTTGATTCCTCTTGCTATGAAAGCAGACATACAACTTGGCAGCTTTATTGCCAACTGCACCTGCGCTCTTACTTTCAATGACTGGTGTACCAGAACGCCCAGGTCTTGTTGAAGAATCGCTCCTCCTTCTCAATTTACAGCC